>NC_079407.1:4113667-4138667 GCF_029220125.1 Pseudoliparis swirei
ACAACCAGATCAGAGTCTACCACTACTGAGGAGACGCGGGGCGGCGAGGACTCCGACTCGCCGTGACTCGGCTCGGCGGCGCAAAGGTCGTCTTTCAGGGAGAAGTTCCTCCGACATCAGAGGAGCAGCAGTTAGGGAACAATGTCACGTTTACAAAGAATAGACAAAGCACTCCCAGACGTCCTCATGTTGTTTTGTAATTGCAATTTTTGTATTTATGACTGATGATTAATTTCCGACATTTAAGTTGTTTCCTTTGAGAATAAGATATATAATGAATTACTCCTTCATATCCCAGAGATGTCAACGTGTTAGCAGTGAGACTTGTGAGTGTACACTGTGTGTGCAGGAAGAGGTAACATGTATGTTGTGCATTTATATATAATAGAAATATATGTATTATATATTATATATAAATATAATAGAAATATATATATATCTGTGTGTGTAAATAAATGCTGTATTTTTTTATAAAATATTGTAAAAATATAATTCGACATGTCTTCATGTATTGTGAAGTAAAGGCTCGTCCTGTTGTGCGTCTGCATCATGTTCTGTAGACGCCGCTCGGGTTCACACAGACGATCGGGATCAAACACAGGATATGAAAATGAGATCTTTATTTATTCAACCGCTCATTGCAATGTTTGACATTAAAATCAGACACGTGTCCCCCCCCCCCCCCGTACAGTAGAGTGCAGACCGTCGCGTTCGGACCAGGACAAGTCGAAGTAAATACAATCATCATCATTAGAATATAATATTCTTCATGGAGGATGGCTAGCTCGAGGATCCGACCAATCAGAGCACAGTATGATTTAGAACACTTAAAGGCCACTGACGCACGGGACACGACTGATGTTCTCACATTAATGTTTGGAAACACACACACACACAGAGCATATAAACAGCATAAAAACATTTAAAAATGCATCGCCGACTTGCAGGTCAAATGTAATGCAGACAGTATAAAATAAGTTAATTCTTATAGTATTTTCTTTTTTACATTTATCGAGCACGCGTGGACGTCGTGACCTCCAGCTTATGGCGACAGTTATATGGATGACGGCGGCGAGAGGACAGAAACACGGCGGCGCCGCTCGACGTCGACCTCTTCGTTGGCACGTGTGTGTGTGTCCGTACGGGATTGGCCGGTTTTTTTTCCCACCGCACGGCCTGGGCGGGAAGAAAGAAGAAAAAAACAAAAAAAAGCTTCTGGCTGCGCTCGTTTTAGGACGCGGAGACGAGGGTCGGTAAACGCCGAGAGGAAGAGCCGCGCTCGTGGCGGGAGGTCTCGCGGTCGAACCTAGAAGGCGAAGATCTTGTCCCTCTGGACGGCGTCCAGGTCGTCGTCCATGGTCATGAGGACCTGGGCGGGGGACACAAAGAGGGGGGGGGGGGTAGTTAAGAGTTGCCGCGTTGGCATAAATTCCCGTTTCGTGGTGAGCGTGCGACCGTACCAGGAAGGAGCCGAACATGGCGATGGAGGACAGGAAGTGCCAAATGTCGTGGTCGTCGAAGAACGACAGCAGGATGCAGTCCCTGTTGTGCTCACGAGACTCCGCCGGCGTTTTCTGAGAGAGAGAGAGAGGAAGAGAGAGAGGAAGAGAGAGAGAGAAAGATAGAGAGACAGAGAGCGAGATAGAGAGAGAGAGAGAGAGAGCGAGAGGAAGATAGAGAGACAGAGAGAGAGAAAGAGAGACATATCTCCAAGAGACACGCACACACACCTAAGATTCACTCCTCAATTAAGGAAAGAGGTGTGTGTGTGTGTGTGTGTGTGTGTGTGACTGACCTGCCAGGTGCTGAGACCCTGGAAGAAGAAATAGAGTGCCAGGCCCCAGACCGCGGCCGTGAACAGGATACACACCAACGCCAGACACTGGATCCTCTCACCGCTCCGCAGCTAACACACACACACACACACACAAAATGAGCTTTAGATGTATGAACCATTCAGCTTTTTGAAATAAATAAAAACACTACACACACCTTCATAATGATGTAGAAGGCGAAGTAGAGCAGCAGGTTGCAGATGGCGATGGCCAACAGGTAGGAAGCAAAGTCGTTGGGTCGCTCTATGAGGCCGTAGGCAGCTCTGCAGAGGAACACACACACACACACACACACACACAGATGAAGCCATCGGCACCGCGTTGCATCCGCACCGTTCATGTTAGAAAACACCCACTGCGGTGACTCACAGGGACCAGTTGACGATGTTCCCCATCACGAGCAGAACCATCCGGTCCTGCCAGACAAGAGGAAGGGCACGATGACGCGTCAGTACAGAACCGCGGTGGTTCTTGTGAACTCTACAGAACCACTCGGTTCTATCTACTCACAATGTACATGGGCCCGCTGCACTGCCGGATGCAGTCCGTGTTGATGACGTTCAGGATGCGGCGCAGGATCCCGGAGTCTGAGCACACACACACACACACGAGCGCGCACACACACACACACACACACGAGCAGACGGACGTCAAGGTGATAAACTACGTTCAAATATCACACTGTTTTAAAATAACTATTACAGGGTTCATACACATGTTGACCTTTCCATGACCTTTCCATGACCTTGAAACAAATGTCCATGACCAAACATTTTTTGATATCTCAGACAATAGTTTGATTAAAAGAATACATATTTATAGAAATGTTTATTCTTTTAATCAAACTGCGTAAATTAACTTATGAATATAACAAATTTCCGTGACTTTTCCAAAACTTTTGGAAATAAATTTCTTTTCGGACTTTTCCAGGCCTCGAAATAACCTTTTTTTTTGATTCCATGACCTTAAAACAAATTTCCATGACCAAACATTTTGTGAAATCTCGGTGTATACGTTTGATTGAAAGAATAAATATTTTTATAAATGTTTATTCTTTTAATGAAACTGCTGAAATGACTTTTTGGAAATTTAATTTTTGGGGCCTTTCCCAGGCCTGGAAATATCAATTTTTTTTATTCCATGACCGTAAAACAAATTTCCATGACCAAACATGTTTTTATGTCTTAGTATACATGATACAGTAGTTTGATTAAAAGAATACATATTTAAATAAATGTTGATTCTTTTAACCCTTGTGTTGCCTTAGGGTCATTTTGACCCGAATCAATATTACACCCTCCCCCCGCCTTTGGGTCATTTTGACCCGATTCAATGTTTCACCCTCCTGTTACCTTTATATTTACTAACATATTTTACCCTTTGGGTTCAATTTGACGCCAGCAATTAAAACCTCCAGAAAATTATTAGAATTAATATTGTTTTCCAAGTTTAAGTGTGAGGCACTTTATGTTTGTTTGTTGACTACCGAAAGAACACCGACATTAAACATTGAATGGGGTCAAATTAACCCTAAGGCGGGGGGAGGGTGTAATATTGATTCGGGTCAAAATGACCCGAAGGCAACACAAGGGTTAATCAAACTGCGTAAATTAACTTATGATTATACCAAATTTCCATGGCTTTTCCAAAACTTTTGGAAATTAAATGTTTTTAAAGGACTTTTCCAGGCCTGGAAATAACCATTTTTAAAATTCCATGACTTTTCCAGGTTTCCCATGACTGTACGAATTCTGCAATATTACGTATAAAAAACACTTTCATTACGCAGCCCGCGATACTTCCGTCACTTTTCTTTAGCTAACGTGACTTCTCCGTCACATATATGTATATATCTGTATTCCCACGTTTGACGCCCGCCCACGAGGTGATCAGGACCCAGGGGAACCGAGGGGCCCCGCGGATCCGGGTCCTCTCTTACCCAGCCGCCATCGGCCCATGTAGTAGAGCTGAGTGCTGAGGAGCATCGTGGCCAGGATGTGGATCACAGAGAAAACGATCCAGAAGACGGTGTTTCCTTTCCCAAATACCTGCGAACAGATCGTCACACACACACACAAGTACGTTATGTGTAAAAAATAAAGGGACAGTGTGTAGGATTTGGATGCACCATTTCTTCCAATAGATCCTAACAAACAGCTATTTTGAACATCACTCAGACCGCGTGTGTGTGTGTGTGTGTGTGTGTGTACGCACCACTCCCAGCACGGACAAGAAGATGACCCCGGCCAGGTAGGCGTACGCCGTGTAAGCGCTGGCGTTGATGTCCGGGTGCCTCTTCTGGTACAACTTCAACATGCACAGGCCGGCGATCATGTACATGAAGGAGGTGTCTGCGTGGACAGAGGGGGCCATGAAGGCATCAGCATTATGGAGGAGGAGGAGGAGGAGGAGGACGCGCGTCTTACCAAACTGGAAGTTGGTGTAGTTGGGACAGACGTGGTAGCAGGCGCTCAGCAGGCCTTCCATCATCAGCGCCGTGCCCATGGCGTAGTACAGCCCAAAGTGCTTGGGGATGCCACACTCCTGAGCGGGGGGAGAGGAGCAAAGATACGTCGGGACTCTGGGCGGGCCTGAAGTCTACGATACTTCACCTTTTTTTTGGACATATTAATGCTCGTCACACACGTGAGTCATGAACTAGAGTTCATCAAGACGCTTAAAGAGCAGAGGGGTACATGTGAAAGATAATTAATGGCCGGGGCGTGGGGAGATGTATTTTATCAGATTTTTTTCCCTTAGATAGATTTGAAAGAGAAATACACAAACATAAATAAATAAATATATATAAAAGATAAATAAATGTATAAAAAAAGATAAATATATATATACACAAAGTGTATATAAAAGATATATATATAAAATATAAAAAAGATAAATAAATGTATAAAAAAAGATAAATATATATATACAAAGTGTATATAAAAGATATATATAATTTATATATATACATATATATATATAAAAAAGATAAATAAATATATAAAAAAAGATACATATATACATACAGAGTATATAAAAAAGATATATATATATATATAAAATAGAGAAATAAATTTAGATATATGTATATTTATTTCTCTTCTAATATGCATGTATATATATACAGGACTGTCTCAGAAAATTAGAATATTGTGATAAAGTTCTTTATTATCTGTAATGCAATTAAAAAAACAAAAATGTCATGCATTCTGGATTCATTACAAATCAACTGAAATATTGCAAGCCTTTTATTCTTTTAATATTGCTGATTATGGCTTACAGCTTAAGAAAACTCAAATATCCTATCTCTAAATATTAGAATATCATGAAAAAGTATACTAGTAGGGTATTAAACAAATCACTTGAATCGTCTAATTAACTCGAAACACCTGGAAACACATTTTCAAATGTTTGATTTTGTTTGCTGTTATAAATCTTTTTTTTTACTTGGTCTGAGGAAATATTCAAATTTTATGAGATAGGATTTTAGAGTTTTCTTAAGCTGTAAACCATAATCAGCAATATTAAAAGAATAAAAGGCTTGCAATATTTCAGTTGATTTGTAATGAATCCAGAATGCATGACATTTTTGTTTTTTTAATTGCATTACAGAAAATAAAGAACTTTATCACAATATTCTAATTTTCTGAGACAGTCCTGTACATACATACACACACACCCACATATATATATATATATATAATAATTCTCCAAACAGTAACACGCCATCATGCCAATGACGCTGTAATAGTGCGTCTTGTACCAGCGCGTTGATGTCGTTGCGGACCAGGGCCCGCTGGTGGATGATGTCTCTTTTGAGGACGATGAGGAGGAAGAGGAGGCCCAGCAGCACGTAACCGAGGTTACTGAGGATGTTGTTGAACGCACTGCGTACGACAAAAAAACAAAGCGTGTGACGGAAGAAAAAAACGGGTCTGTGAATGTGCTGCGGTCGCAACGGGCCGACGACGCACCTCAGGTCCCCCAGAGGGTGGGCGCACAGGAAGTTGTAGAAGCAGATGTCCTGGTTTCCCGTGACGTTGACCACCTGAAGAACAGAGAGTCGGCTTATCGGCTTTTTTCCCCTTTAAAAAAAATAAAGTCCTCGTATAATCTTTTTGTGTCGCGAGCGGTACCGTCTGATAGGTGATGACCAGCTGGACCACGGGCAGCGCGTAGAACACGCCGATGGTGGCGATGTTCCTGAAGAGGAGACAACAATCACGACTTCATCACCACGACGATCAAAGAGGGGGAAACAAAGACGGCGTCCGTCTTCAAAAAGGAAACTTTATTCGTGAACACGCTCAGGTGAAGCCGACACCTGGACACACCTCCGCCTTCGGATTCAAAAGACCTTCATCACTTCATTTAGGGGGGGGGGGGGGGAGGAAGAGGAGGAAGGGGTCATTGAAAAGACAAAAAGGCGTCCTCACCAGAAGTAGATTTGGTATTTCTTGCTGATGATCCTCTTGTCTTTGCGGGACAGGTCGGACACGTATAAACATTTCTGGAATAAGCGGAGGACATTCTCACTGGTCGTCGAGGGAGACGTTTTAAAACATCGAGCGGCGCGTCATCGGGAGGCGGAGCCTACCTTGGTGCGGACGATGTTTTTGTCCGAGTTGATGTCGTCCAGCGTGTCGTAGTCGTCTTCGTCCACGGAGCTCAGAGACTCGTGGCGGCTTAGCCCGACACTGTCCAGCGAGCGCTCTGATGGAGGAGGAAGAGGAGGTCATGGCAAGATAATTAAAAAAAGAGCTGTGGTTTTTTTTTCTGCTCCCAATTAGTGAAATCACTCCTTTTAGAAATACAAGTTTGCAATTTCCAAACATATTTTTCCCCTGTGTAATATCAGCGTGATTTGCAGCCTCAATCTTTGTTTTTTGCCGTTCATTTAAATTAAAATCGGATTATCCGGCCACGATTATCTGACGATTGATTCTTAAAAAAACGCTGATTGTTTTTTGTTGTTGCTTTTAACCCGGAGACGGTTTGAACCGCGTCGCCAAGCGTGAGTCACCAATGCAGATGGCAAAGTGGTGGAGGTGCGTGAGGATTGGCCGACGTTTTAACGCCTCCTGTCCTGATGAACAGAAATAAATAAACAAATGAAAAATAATAAAAGAGAGGCGAGGGATTCTGCACGGCGACCGTCGGCGGGGCGACGCTTCCGTACCGGCGTATCCGTAGTTGTTGTCGGTGGACGTGGCGCTGTCGGTGATCGCCTCGGAGCTGAGCGTGCTGCAGTTGTCGGCTGGGGGGAAAAAATTTAATTAGGTCCGATTTCAAAACCCACACATAAACAAAGACACCAAAAAATACACACACACACACACTTACCAAAGGAGCCATATTCATACGGCGAGGCTGGAGTTTTGCCTGTGGACACATACACACACACACACATTTTAAAAAGTATAGATGAACTCAATGCACACACACACACACAAACACACACACACACACACACGATCACCACGACAACCAGTGCAGTTCTCTCTTTAGTGAAAAGAGTAAATATTTAGTGACAGTGGTGGTGGTGGTGGTGGTGGTGGGGGGGGGGGGCGTGAAATGGGAGCTGTGAGGATACAGGATGTGAGCAGAAGCTTTTGTGGTTACCCAGAGAAGTCCCCCCCCCCCCCCCCGTGCAAGAACATGCATTGGGAGGAGGGTTCTGGGCGGGTGAATGCATGGGGGAGGGGGTTCTAGTGGGTGGGTGAATACATGGGGGTTCTAGTGGGTGGGTGAATACATGGGGGGGGGGGGTTCTAGTGGGCGGGTGAATGCATGCAGAGCATCCGCAGACCGGAAAACACACGGCAGTGAGAGAGGGAGGCGGGCAGTAAGGGCGAGTAACGGTGTCGTTATACCATCTCCGTTCTTCCCGAGCAGAGAGGCTGAACCACACATACGCATGAGGGGGGGAGAGAGAGAGAGAGACACACACGTTGAGTTCAGAGGAAGATCAGGAGATATCATCGTCATACCACATTTTTAAGGGTAGTTAAACATGATATATATATATATATATATACACACTCACACAGAAATAGATATATAGACACACACATATATATATGCACACACATATATATATATGCACACACACACATACATATATATCATGGCATCTACTCCACAGTACAGGGTCACAACTCTTTAATAACATGGTACGCTCCACAACACCCTCCGACGAGCCCCCCCCCCCCTTAACGGGGCAGTCCATCGCAGCTGGTTGCCAGGTTACCTGTCTCGGTGGGCGACATGTCGGCAGGAATCTGAAACACCTCTCGCCTCTTCTTCATCCTGCGGGCAGCAGAGAGCAAGGACATGCACGTCCAGGTCATTAGTATTCAGGGCGCAGCCGTGTGAATCTACACTGACATTAGAGACGCTCTTTACCGTCTTCTAATCACGCTTAAAAATCAAATTGACCTGGAGTGAGGATCGTCAAAAAAAAAAAAAGGGTGCCTCAGCCTCTCACCGCTTGTTCTCCACGCAGGTCATGATCAAGGTGAGCAGGTAGAAGGAGAGGAAGATGCCCAGACAGAACAGCATGCCCATCACGTACACCTCCGCTGTGCAGAGAGGAGACGGATGCATGAGAGGTCATTCATCTGGCAGAATGAGCAGCTTCACAACAGGGAGGAGCACACTATGCACAAAGCACCCGACACATTTTGTTGTTGTTGCATGATTTCATTCTTACTAACAGGGTTCAATACATGGAAATACAACATAAAAAAATATCATATATATGTATATTCAATTCAATTCAATTCAGTTTATTTGTATAGCCCAATTTCACAAATTACAAATTTGTCTCGGAGTGCTTTACAATCTGTACACATAGACATCCCTGCCCCAAAACCTCACATCGGACCAGGAAAAACTCCCAAATAACCCTTCAGGGGGAAAAAGGAAGAAACCTGGAGGAGAGCAACAGAGGAGGATCCTCTCCTAGGATGGACAGATGCAATAGATGTAATGTACAGAAGGACAGATTTAGAGTTAAAATACATTCTATGAATATGACAGAGTGTATGAATAGTTCATAGTAGGCATATTCCACGATGGAGACCTCCACGATCCATCAGGCAGATGGCGGTGGGGAGGAGGAGGGCGAGTCTCAACAGGACAGTTGGGGAGTCAAGAGCAGGAATTTCCCCACCCACACGAACCAACAGGGAGATAGGATCTATGCCCCCTCATAGGGTCCGATGACCCCATGGGGCGTAGACGAAGTCAAAAGGACTTCCGGGAGAAAGCAGAGTTAGTAACGTGTGATTGAGAGATGAAAATTCATCCTTAAGGAGAGAAAAAGGAGGAGATAGGTACTCAGTGCATCCTAAAACGTCCCCGCAGCTATAAGCCTATAGCAGCATATCAAGGGGCTGGACCAGGTGAACCTGATTCAGCCCTAACTATAAGCTCTGTCAAAGAGGAAGGTCTTAAGTCTACTCTTAAACGAGGTGACTGTGTCTGCCCCGGACTGAAATTGGAAGCTGGTTCCATAAAAGAGGAGCTTGATAACTAAGGCTCTGGCTCCCATTCTACTTTTTAAGACTCTAGGAACTACAAGTAGTCCGCATTTAGTGAGCGTAGCTCTCTAGTGGGCAATATGGTGACAAGCTCCTTAAGATATGATGGAGCATCACCAATCAAGGCTTTGTAGGTTAAGAGAAGAATTTTAAAAGTGATTCTTGATTTTACTGGGAGCCAGTGCAGAGCAGCTAGTGCAGGAGTGATGTGATCTCTTTTCTTAGTTTTAGTGAGAACACGAGCTGCAGCATTCTGGATCAACTGGAGGGACCTAAGAGATTTATTAGAGCAGCCTGCTAATAAGGAGTTGCAGTAATCCAGTCTCGAAATCAACGTGAACCAATTTTTCTGCATCTTTTTGAGACAAGATGTGCCTGATTTTTGAAATATTACGTAGATGAAAGAATGCAGTCCTTGAGATTATATATATATATAAAATAAAAATATCTCACTATATATATATCTTACTAATAGGGTTCAATACATTGAAATACAACATTAAAAAAAATATATATATAAATATATATATGTATATAAATATATATATATCTTACTAATAGGGTTCAATACATGGATATACAACATAAAAAGATAGATAGAAATATATATATTAAAAAAAAAATTATATATATATTTAGTTTATTTATTTATTATTTAGTTATGCATGTCTTTTTAATAAAATATAAATTATATGAGTGTATTCATTATTTCTTTCTTACTAATGGGGTTCCATACATGGAAATACAGCATTAAAAAATAAATAAAAATATATATAGCTTTATAATAAAAAAATCTATACGTGTAGTCCACTCGATGGCGTACAAAACAAATCCCTGTGTATTATTCCCCCCCGTGATGATTTTGTGTTTGCGGACCGGCGGCTCACATTTGATGGCGGGCGTGACGACCACGTCGATGAACTTGCTGCGGTTGCCGGCGTCCATGAGCTCGTCGGGGCGCAGAGGGTAGAAGCGCAGCGGACCGCCGCACGCCTCGTCCTCCGTCTTCACCACCACCACCACGTAGAAGCTGTTGCTGGGGAAATCTTTCCTCTAAAAGACAAAAATGTACGCAAAAGGCAATTAGAAGATAATGTCGGCGCGCGCGGCTCGAGCTTCGCCACGCGGACTCTCACCTGCACGGTGATCGCGCCTTTTTTGGTCATGGTCTGGTACATCCCGATGAAGGCCACGTTGTTGTCGAGGTCGTAGACGGGGCACTGGAAAGAAGCGGAAATAAGACATGGAATAAAAACAACAACAAAACAAGCATTAAAGTATTAACGAGAAGATGGAACAAGAGATTTTTCATTTTTAAACTGTGATTTCAAGCAAAAACTAAATAAATCACAGTAAATCATAAAAAAAATAAAAATAAAAGCTTGCTTTGCTTTGCACTGACACTGTTCTATGAACTCAGTGGCGGCCTCACGTGGCTGAAAGGTGGTACTGCATGCTCACAACAAGGCATGGGGGCCACTTGAGGACACTGTCTGGTGTACCTGGATGTCCTGGATGGACATGACGGAGCAGGGAAAGATCATCTCCGAGTTGACCTTGACGATCACGGTGTCCACCCCATCCGGGAAGTGATACTTGAAGTACTGAGAGGAAGGGCGAGAGGAAGACGACGATGATGACGACGATTCGGGAAGGGAATGATTAGAGCGAATCGTGACAAATAAAAACGTGATGAAACAAAAGTCAGATGAAGTTTAAAGGTTTATCTTATCTTAAGTAGCAGTAACCATGACTGCCCACAAGGTTGATAAAAAAAATTGTAAATCTGTGAGGTGCTTCTAAAAGGCCAAAAATGAAACTCCTCTGTCCCTTTTTTTCAAAGCAGAAGAGGAAGAGTCACTGAATATTAATGCAAAACGTGAAATTCCCCGCTCCACTCGTGTTTCTCCCACCCTCCTACCCACTTCTCCTTTCGTTCTGCTTGAGTAGCCCTGAGTGGCGCCGCTCGTAAACACCCGGAAAAAAAACCACAAAGCGGCGTCGGCGTCGAGCGGCCGTCGTACCTGAGGCTGGGACGGCGACGCGGTGAAGCTGAATTTCTTGTCCGTGCTGTAAAATCGAGATGAAAACAAGGCGTCAAGACATCGAAGGACGGAAGAGCGGCCCGATGGCGAGGGAGGGAGGGGGGGGGGGTCACTCACTGCAGGGTGAAGCTCTCCACGCGGCTGACCCTGAGCTGGTAGTTCGTCTCCTGGCTGGAGAGGGTGGACACGTCCACGAAGAAGAACTGGGTCTCCGAGGCGGACCGGGTCGGAGGCTGGCACAAGGTCCGGCCCACATGGTTGTACGGGTACTTCCTCTGGTAGCTTGGGGAGAGACGGACAGAGCGGAGGAGCAGGCGGTCAGAACCATCCACCTCACCGTGAAGCATTCAGGCGCTCTGTTCTCTCTTTCGTGTGACTCTCTTTATGTTGCTTCTAACTTTTTATAATTTATTTTTATTATGTATTTTATGCGCGCCGTCATCTTGACCAGGAACTGACGTAAACATTTTTTTTTTTATCTAGATGAGATTATTCTGGATAAATAAAAGGTTTAATAAAATATCAAAGCATTTGTACATTCAGCTGCTCTGTTGTCTCTTTTTTGTTGTTTCTAATTTTTTATGAGGTATTTTTATGATGTATTTTAATGCGCCCTGTCATCTTAAAAAGGAACTGATTTTTTTTTAAAAAGTTAAATCTAAATGGGATTATTCTGGATAAATAAAGGTTTAATAAAATACATACAATATTGGAAAATAAACATTTGTATATAATATATTTAAAGCTATTGACCTTTACACAGGGTAGATAGACCTAAACATAATTAATTATTTTATGAATGTATTTATAAATACAGATTGGTTAGATTTAGATTAGATTTTACTTTATTTATTACCAGGGGTGAATTTCGTAAATCTAAAAAAAATTGTTACTTGTGCTGGTGACCAATTCCTCTCGATTAGATTATTTAATTGAATGAGAGTTTAACTTTCTGCTTCACATTCAGATTACCTAACTAGATAACGCAGCTTCAATAATCACAAATAAATAAATATTGTTTTCATTGGGAGCATGTGACCCGACGTCACGTGCAACCGAAGCGACTTCGCTCTGGAGAGAAACAAGATGTCAGCGGAGGAAGTGAAAGTCCAAAGATCTTCAGAGATCCTGTTGTTGTTCCGGTGTTGCGCAACAGCGGAGAGAGGACCTTGGAGTGTGGGAGACACGGATCCACTGACAGGTCGGCCTTTAGCCAACAGGCTCAAGAACAGCTGGACTCTAGTCCACACACACACACACGACATCTATAATTAAGGGCTACTTCTTAAAAAGGCAGCACCTCTAGGAATAAATCTGACCTTGAATTTTAATAAAACATTAAAAAAAGAAATTCAACAACATGGACATATCGCCTATTCAGATTTCCCTCTTATTAAAGTAAACTTCAATGCAAGAACCTGAAATCATAACTGTTTGCTATCTACAGATAGACAACAACAGCAGCTAGACACTCCCTGGGAGGAACCTTGTATTATTACTTCATAAAATGATATTATTATATGAATAAAAACATAAATCGCAGATAAACTGAGGACAATAAAAGGCGATACATCTCAAATACGCAAAAACATAACAAACCGGGAGGCCTACATTCTAATTATACTAGTAATAACAATACAACTCTAATGCAAGCACTGTTTTATAATGTAAAGATTATATATTGAGACCTCAAAAAGGGAAATGAAGCTTTTAAAAAAGAGAGTATGCATACAGATGGGTCCAGTTAGAGCACGTGATGGTACTCACAGGCCTCTGAGGATGAGGGGGATCTGGAAGGACAGCACCGCCTGCTTCTGTCGCACCACGAACAGGATGGGACTCTCGAACCCCTGCGACAGCACGTCCACGGACACGCGCACTCCCTCCGTCTGACACCCCCCCAAAAAACAAAGAAAAAACAAAGAGACCCAGATCTCAGTACGCTTGCCATCACTTCCATGAGCGGTCCACGAGTCCGCCAACCCGCTCGGTACCCATGCTGGACTCACCTTGTTCCTGGACACGGTGTGGTTGAAGGCGTAGATGGTCTGGTTCTTGCTCGTGACCGTGCCGTTGTAGGTGACGTCGAATTCGGCATCTTTCTGGACCACGTTCTTAGTCTGGGCCAGCGCGCCGCCGGCGCACACGAACTGGGTCAGGCACAGCCAGAGCAGGGCAGCGGACCCGACTCGGACCAGACCAGCAGCGGGTCCGGTTCTGTTTTTATGTCGAGACTTCCAGCAGCTCCTCAACACCATTTTGTCCGACACCGTCTCCCCCTGAACCGGAACTGATCGCTACCTGACTACTGGGGACAGCTCCGCCCCATCCAGGGTCCGCTCCTCGGCGACGAGGCGTGCTAGCTCACCTGCGCCACTTCCAAGGGTTAAAAACAACAACAGCAGCAGTGGAGGAGGAGGTGGCTAACTGACGAGCTAACAGCTGTTCACCTGAGCGAGCGACGTGCTCCTCGTAGTGTTTACGTAAACAATAACAACAACAACAACCCTCCCTCGTCCGCTGTGAAATCAATGGCACCGGTTCCGACAAGTTGACGACGGTAGTCGACTCCTCTTCAGCCGTGCTAACGTTCGCATCGTCGGTGAGAGAGAGGAGGCAGCCGACGGTTTGAAAAGGAAAACATCAGGAAGTGTTTCTTTGGGAGGGGGGGTGGTTTCTGTCCGGTGGGAGCGCGTGTCACGGCCTTGATTGGCGGCTCCGCGGCGGCGACATTGTGCAAGTGTGTTTTCTCTCGAGCGGCGGAGGGTTGATGAGATTGTTTACAGTGAGGATAAGAAGGAGGAGGAGGAGGAGGAGGAGAAGAAGGAGGAGGAGGTGACGTTGGCGCCCCCTGCACGCTCAGACCGTCAACATGACGTCATGACGTCATGGCTGTGCCTCCTGCGACTCAAGAACAGTACAGGTATATATATATATATATACAGGACTGTCTCAGAAAATTAGAATATTGTGATGAAGTTCTTTATTTTCTGTAATGCAATTAAAAAAACAAAAATGTCATGCATTCTGGATTCATTACAAATCAACTGAAATATTGCAAGCCTTTTATTCTTTTAATATTGCTGATTATGGCTTACAGCTTAAGAAAACTCAAATATCCTATCTCTAAATATTAGAATATCATGAAAAAGTATACTAGTAGGGTATTAAACAAATCACTTGAATTGTCTAATTAACTCAAACACCTGCAAGGGTTTCCTGAGCCTTGACAAACACTCAGCTGTTATAAATCTTTTTTTTACTTGGTCTGAGGAAATATTAACATTTTATGAGATAGGATTTTAGAGTTTTCTTAAGCTGTAAACCATAATCAGCAATATTAAAAGAATAAAAGGCTTGCAATATTTCAGTTGATTTGTAATGAATCCAGAATGCATGACATTTTTGTTTTTTTAATTGCATTACAGAAAATAAAGAACTTTATCACAATATTCTAATTTTCTGAGACAGTCCTGTATATATATATATTTCTTATATATATATATATATATATATATAAATCCAACTATATATATATATAGGGTTGGAAAAATATAAATACACTATATAAACACATACACATATTTATATATATATATATTATTTGTTTATTATATGTATATATAATATATAGTGTATATTTATGTATGCATATATAGTTACATCTTTGCACTATTGTTTTGTTAGTTCATTTAATATTATTATATTATTTACAAATGTTAAATATAATACATATATATAATATAATACATATAATTTTAAGCATGTTCAGGAAAGTTGTAAACATAATCATTCATATTTTGAAAATGTCTGTTCTAAACAAAAATAAATTGATATTCAACATGTTCTACGTTATATATATCTTGAATGAAAACATTTTCTGATATAAAATGTGTTTATTTTAATTAAATTGTTCATGTCCTATTCACTGAATTTCCTGGCACTTTGTTTTCTCCTTCTCTTGTTGAACTTGTTTATATTTGACATTATTTTTCTTGTCAGGACTAATTATATGTTAAGTTTCAGTTAATCAAATTACTTCAAACCAGTTCATACAGTGAACCAGATTTTTTTTCTGGGGCCCTGAGAAACACGAAGCAGGAACTCCTTCCTACCGCTGAGTGGTGCTGTCTACAACCTGGTGAGCAGCTATTGAATAGAATGGAAAATAATAGAATGGAAGAGATTAGAATCGAATGGAATGAAATAGAATGGAAATACAATATAATGGAAGAGATTCTAATAGAATAGAATAGAATGGAATACAATAGAATGGAAGATATTACAATATATTACAATGTAATTAAATAGAATAGATACATTTGACTGTTCCTGTGTATACATATACGCCTTTAAAGTCTCCTGAACCTGTAGTTTGCAAGGAATCACGGGAACCGGACCGGTATTGCGCACTTCTTCGTCGTCAGGGCAACCGCAATACGTTTGTGTGGATGAAGTCATTTGTTACGCCGATCGTCGCCACGGTTACAGCCTAGAGAGGGCGCTGCGGAGGCGCGTCTTTACGTAAAAATGACGCAAAGGGCGGGGGCGTGCCCGTGATGCGCGCTGCGCAAGCTGCTTGTTGTTTCCCGCAGAGAGGCGAGAAGATGGCGGCCGTGTCAAGCGGAGGTGCTGCTGGGTCCGCTGCGGCCGGGATCACGCACTCTGCCCGACCGACCCACGCGGGCATGGCCACCCAGAACCGAGCCCAGCCGTCCTCCACCGGCACCGGCGCGGCCACCGGGTGCGTCACCAGTCCCGGCCACACTTCGGCCACCAGGCCCCCCCCGGCCCGAGTGGGCCACTACGAAATCGAGCGGACCATCGGCAAGGGGAATTTCGCGGTTGTCAAACTCGCCACGCACATCATTACCAAAGCGAAGGTAAGGCCACTGGCGTCCGAGCGTTACAGGCGAACGAGTACAAGCTGTCACGGTTTTATTCCAAGCTTTTTCGGCCATGTAAGCGCTACTCGGGATGACGGAGGGGCCTTCAGGCTCCGGAGACACAGCGGCCAGCCCGCTCCGGCGACGCCGCTGCTGGGTGCGCGGCGGTGGGGGAGAGAGGGGGCAGAGACCCGCTCCACACGGGGCATCGCCTCGAACTCAGGGATAGAGACACGTTGACCTTTTTTGGGGGGCATAGATCAAGCTGGTTGCGCGTATATGAACTAGTTGTGTTTTTCATGGAAAGGCCCCGGGGGTTAGTGTGTGGCAGAGGACGGAGGGAAGGAGAGAAGGGTATTTACCAAGAAGAAGAAGATGAAGAAGAGGAGACGCACAATGTTCCGACTGTAGTAACGTGAGCTAGGTTAGCTTATTGGCTAACTAGCTGTTGGGCTACACGTAGATGTTTTTAAAACGAGGTTAAAAGTTCTGCTGGTGGGGGAACTCTTATTTTAACAACGAGCTTCTAAAGTTGCACGTTAGTAGTGTAACTATTTGTGGAAAAAGACTATGGGAGAGTTTTTACACTTTGCTTTTATCACTTGGCGGGTTCAGAGAAGTTTATTACGGCTTTATTACACGATAAAAAAGAAATTTAGATATATCCCAGTTAATGGTTGACGTTTTATGAAGCCACCCAGACAATTAAACATTTACATGGATAACATGTGTGGTTTCCGTAACTGCCAACACACGTTGAGTGTACCTAGATGCGCGTACGAGTGGGCGCCAGTTAGAAGTATACACTACATGGCATTTCCTTGCAAAGCACTATCACCAACACGTGATATTCAAATCACAGTGCTACACATCTATAAGTACATTCATGCAACATGCTTTAGTGTGGCAAACAGTCGGTTTGGAGCCAACAACTGGAAGGGAACACTCAAATATTCCACGTTGTGTTCTTTCCTCCTTGACCTATTGAGTCAGGTGTTTCGTGGCTCTTTTTGCCTGTGAGCCTGTTGTAAATGTCACTCTAGATATTATATCTTTCACGACAGTGCAAGTCCAAATAGGTTAAAAAAACAACAACCGCATATCTAATCAGAAAGGCATCAAGCGGCAGCATAAGTAAATAGTTCTGCTGAGTGACACACACACACGTTGATTTCCAGCCTGCTGGCTTCTACTCAGGACCGCGTGTGTCGACGGGGACACGACGAGATTATTGTGAAAAGTGTGCACGTCCCTCGGTTGAACACGGCTTAAGCCGACGCTTGCAGAAAGCTCCCGCAGTATGATAATCTTTCCTTTTTTTTTACCTGATGAAGAGCCTTTAGTTCTAATGGCACAAATAAAGGTGTGTCGAGGCAGCTGTGTGTGTGCCGCTTTACCCTGATGCTCTTGTTGACGTACACACAGACATGAGTCATTTTGGGCCCGTTGAGCCGCATAGCCCCAGAGAACCTCCCATTTAGATTCACGGGGGCCAGAATAAACTAAGGTCAGTGAGTGCTCTGTGGTGTTTGCATGTCAATGCTGCAGGAGACGCTTTTTGAAGGACCCCAGATGTGTCGATGGGATTATAATGTCAGTTACTGACTAGTAGTTACAGGGACGGTGTGCTCAATCTTATATAAGCGCAATACAAAGACCAGAGCAACGTTGTAGTGTGAGATTAATGAGCTGGTTATGAAGCTTTACTCCTCGTGTGTGTGTGAGCCTGTTAATACTTGCCTGGCTGTGTGTGTGTGTGTCTGGCTTTCTGTCTGAGTGTGAGAGACAGGCAGAGGACAAAATGACAGACAACGGCTCACTTGAATGACAGAGGGGCCTTGTTTCCTTGCCTGTTGACGGCGGTCACAGATGGATCAGTCAGCGCCTGATTCTCACCAACCGGCTCACGGGCTTTCTGCAACCCGAGTTGCTCGCGAACATCAGAAGAAGAGGAGCGCACATGCCCGTGGACGTCATGAATATGGATATGACAATCAGTCATCAGATGTGCTTCGGAGACCTGTTTTATGGTCTGTTTTTTTTTTTATAACAAGCCAATGAGAAACGCTGACTAGTCCAGTTGTTGGATGGAGTTGGACGATATCCTGCAGAGGCAGACCTGGTTATTTATACTCGGTCGCTCCGAAAGGAAAGGGATGGCCTCATTGGCTCTCTGTTGTTTTGCTAAATCTAAAATGTTCCACAGGCAATTTGTTTCAACTTTATACTCTCCTCCCCCCCCCCCCCTCTCCCATTACACACTAACATCTCAACTGTATGTATTTTAAAGCAAATCTCGCGTGAACCGGAGGTGGTTGTCGTCGTAAACAGAGAGGCGGTCACACGACACGCAGCCTCCCGTGGCAGATGGCTCGTGCTGCTGCTGCACCTGGATGTCGCAATAGTGAAAGTTTGTCTCCTCCAGAAAAGAAAGAAGGGCAGTCAAGACAGAAGTGTTTACGCACTCGCACAAGAAAGTTTTTTTTCACTCCCTATAAACTTTATTGCTGGTTCTATGACCTTTCATCAAGGGGACGTGCGTTCTGTTAGTTCTGGCTCGCGCTATGAGCGATACACATTTGTTTTTAGGAGACGCCAGAAGACTCACTGCCGTGTGAATTTGGGGACTCGATGGAGTTGGATCAAACCGTCGGTGTTTATTTTTTTTCTTTTCTTTTTTCAATCATTGCACAAACAACCAATTATTCTCCGATTTTTATTTTGGATGCATCAAACATTCTCCAGCATATCAACAAACATAACTCCTGACATTTTAAAAGCCGTAAACTTAGCATATGTTTAACCTTTTTTATTTGTGTAATGAACTACAAACACGATTACAGAAAATGTTGCAATTCGTTTTTATCCGATCTTTCAACACTATTTCAGATAACGGAGTGTTGAAATGTTGAATTCTGAGTGTCTATGCTTTGCTGCAACCTATAGTCAAAGCCCGTGTGTCACGTCCACCGCTAATTCACGTCTACGGAGCTTCCAGCGCAACTTCACGGTAAAACGTCCCGAAAAACATGCTCAAATGATACGAGACGAGACGTACGCAGACTCGTAACGAAACGTTCAGTGTGTACACGCGTCGCTTTTTCCTGTCTCTCACAAAGAAGGTATTATTTTCCTGTTATGGAGCCGATTGCCCCACACACACACACACACACACCGCAATTTGATTGTCTATTAATCAGGCTTGTAGTCGCCTTGTTTTTAAATGCACTTTACACAAGATTATATTTCACATCCTGGCCACGGTCCATGGCAAATGGCATATTTGCACAGCCTCCCTGGGTCACTCAGCATTTGAATGGAATGTATTCAAGTAATTTATTCAAGTTGATTAAACGTTTCATTATTCTGCCCCTGAACATTTTTAGAAATCATTAAAAAACTGAAATATTTTGCTCTTGGCTGGCCTATAGTGTAAAAAAAAGTCAGCGCTAATGTTAGTGCGATGCAGATTGAAGCAAATACTCACCCTGAAGGTCAAAAATAAACCCAGTAATTATGTTTTATTTGTCAAATAAAGTGCTAATCACAAGAACTTTAAAGTGTTATCAATCTGACCAACTCCTAAAAGACAATGCTCAGTATTATTTTCATAATACGACAAAACGCTTTGATCTTCGGCTATTTTTTTAAAGCAATAACCAGGAATATTGTGCCATTTTCCCGTGGTCTTAATTGACTGCATCAACACAATGATCATCGGGACGTTCACGCCACCGAACACGCTGCTGCCCTGCGTCTTTGTGAATGACCCTGTATGCCAGCATTGCATCACAAATCTTTTGCAATCTTTTGCAGTGTTTGTCGTGTTTGATAAGCCCCACTCAAAGTGCCCGACGGCCCATTGTGCGTGTCTCCGTGCAGACTGTTGCGTAATGTCTTGACGAGGTCAGGCGCGGTCGGTGTCCTCGGGCGACCCGACTATAAGGATGGCGTAAGGACGCGCGTGGAGAAGCCCTCCGTCTCGCCGCGAGCGCGATCCTCAGGAAATGTCACCGAGCCGCATGTCCTGACCCGACTGGCTGGCTGTGGGCACGCCGCTCTGCTTTCCTCCCGATTTTTTTTTTTTTTTTTTTTTTTTTTAAGCTGGAGAAGGATGAGCAGGAGGGAGAGAGAGATTTTTTTTTTTTGATTTTTAGAAAACCTTTATTTTACTTGTCTCAAAACATCAGTGAACAGTCATTACAACCTTAAGACCAAATAAAACAGTTGCTCCTCACTTTGAGTCAAAAGGAGCGTTCAGCAGCAGCTCGCCTTCCACTACATGACACACGACTCTGTTGTAGCACCACTTCTCACAGAACCCTTGTGTGTTGCTTGTGCTGCTAAAAAACTTAAAATCCAGCCAAATTCTGGCTCTGATGCGGGAGGTGAAGATGGGGAGAGCCTCTTGCCCTGCTCCGCCTTCCACCCTGTTCTTCCTGCTGGTGTAAACCGCCAGTTTCGCCTCTCCAACCAGGTGGTTCAGCAGCCTCCACTTGGAGGCCTTCACCTTTCCATAGTTGACCCCTAGGATGAAGGTGGTCCTGGACCAGTTCTCCCCAAACCCTTTAAAAACATCTTTCAATGCATTAAAAAGGTTTAAAAGCCTCTCACAGAAATAAAAACAGTGGAACACAGTTTCTATCTCCTCACAAAATGGACATTGTTTATCGACAGTGGGATTTATGACAGAGACAAATGCATTCACGGCGATGGCCCCGTGTAGTATTCGCCACTGCAGATCCCCAGTTCTCTTGTTTATGGGCGGTTTGTAGAGAACCCTCCAGCACGGGTTCACTTCCACGCCCAGGCCCAGCTCCCGCCTCCACACCGTGTCGGCCCTCTGGTCCAGCTTTCCTTTGTTCAGCACCTTCACGCATGCTGCATAGAAACCTTTTCCTTTCGTCATGTTGAAGTCCAACCGCTTTCGATCTGCTTCTCTGAACAGTGGTCCCGAGACCCCGCACAGCCTCGGAACACATCCTAGATCTGGAAAAGGGTCCGTCGGCGGGAGCCTCCTCTCCCTGCCGTACTCCTGCAGCATCTCCACCTCGGCCTCCGTCAGCCTCTCCGCCCAGCTCCTCAGGAACCTCGAGACCTGCGGATTGATGTCAGCCCAGTCGAGACGCCACCGCAGACAGTCCCCAGCCGGGGCCGGCCACCTCCACCAGTCTCCCCAGGGTCGTGACTCTGGCGGAGCGCAGCCTGCTGGTCAGGCCTGGTGTTGAGTCGTCCTGGATGTCCAGCCTGGCCCCGTACACCAGCGGTTCTTGCAGCAGCCAGTGTAGGGAGCACGTCGGTCCTGGTCTCTTCCACTCAAAACAAGTCCAAGCTTTAAAAAGTGACTGGTAAAAAGGAGACAGCCCACACAGTTTAAAAAGGTTAAAATCCATTAAAAAAAGTGCAGTGTCTAGTCCCAGGCCAGCTGCCTGCCTCAGAATGCAGTCAGTCAGCTCCCTCCACATCACGTCTGTTGGCCCTGTGAGGTATCTCTGTAAAAACTGGACCCTGAATGTGGTCACCCTGCTGTCGATGTGCACCAGCCCTTGCCCCCCTTCTTCTTTTGGTAAAAAGAGTGCACACTGAGGGACCCAGTGCATCTTGTCCCAAAAAAAATTAGTGAGGATGGCCTGGAGCTTCTGGATGAGGCCTTTAGGGGGCTGCATGCAGGCCAGCTTGTGCCACAGTGCTGAGGCCACCAGGTTATTGATGACCAGCGTCCGGCCCCGATATGACAGCTGTGGCTTCAGCCACTTCCACTTAGCCAGCCTCCCCTGCATTTTCTCCACAACTCCCTCCCAGTTCTTCTTTTTCAACGCATGCATTCCCCACATACACACCAAGGTACTTAAAACCATCTTTTCTCCAGACTAACCCCCCCGGTAGGCTCGGCAGACCCTCCTCCCAGTTCCCCACTGCCAAGGCTTCACTCTTTGCCCAGTTTACCTTTGCGGCAGACAGGGCACCAAAGTCCTGAACAATAGAAGTCAGGGCGCTGATTTCTCCCTGGCTTTTAACAAAGATGACGATATCATCAGCGTACGCTGATAAAATGACCCTCCTGTTAAAACCCCTTAAAACCTGCCCTTCAATCTTCGCTCTGACTTTGCACAACAAAGGTTCAATAGCCAGAGCGTACAGCATCCCTGAGAGAGAGCAGCCCTGTCTCACCCCTCGACGCACTCCAAAAGGGGCGCTAAGACCCCCATTGATCTTCAGCATACTCTCAATGTCCTGATACAACACCTTGATCATGGCTGTGAGACCTAGGCTGAGGCCAAAAGCCTCCAGAGTCTTCCAGAGGTACTGGTGCTCAACCCGGTCAAAAGCCTTTTCCTGGTCTAGCGAAATGAGACCAGCTTTAATGCCCAAAGGACCAGAGATGTCCAAAAAGTCACGAATTAAGGACACGTTGTCCAGTATGCTCCTACCAGGCACACAATAGGTCTGATCCCTGTGGATCACCTGACCCACCACCTCTCTCAGCCGGTTGGCCAGTGCCTTGGACAGGATTTTGTAGTCGGAGCAGAGCAGGGACACCGGACGCCAGTTCTTCATCTCCTGCAGGTCTCCTTTTTTGGGGAGCAAAGTTATCACCGCCCTCCTACAGCTGAGCGGCAGCTTCATGTCTTTAAAACTTTCTTTAAAAACCAGTAACATATCTTCGCCCATCACACTCCAGAACTCTTTGTAGAGCTCTACTGGGATCCCATCAATTCCTGGGGCCTTGCCCCCCTCCATGCGCTGCAGTGCTGCGTCCAGCTCAGCTGCCACTAGAGGACCCTCCAGGCCGGCATTTATCTCTTCCGGGACCTTTGGTAGGCCTCCACAGAAATCCTGGAACATCTCCTCATTATCATTGTACTCATCGGAGTAGAGCTCAGAGTAGAAACTCACCGCTCTCCTCCGGATGCCGTTCGTATCTCTGATCTCTTGCCCCGACTCGGAGCGTATGGCGTGGATGACCCTGCTCTGCCCGTTCCTCTTCTCCAGTCCAAAGAAGAACATCAGAGCTGCATCCATGAAGCGGGACCTGACCAGCGCCCCCTGAGCCTTAGTGCCCAGCAGATCTGTAAGAGCAGACTTTTTAGATTTGAGATCTTTAATATGATCTCCATTTCCAGTGGACTCAGCTAACTTCTGCAGCTCCACAACCTCAGTCTCTAGATCCCTCATAGACCTGGTGATGTCCTGCGTGACATTGAGAGTATACTGTTGACAGAGCTGCTTTATCTCCACCTTCCCCCGGTCCCACCACTGCTTTAAGGAGTTAAAAGCATGTTTTTCGTTCCTAAAACCGTTCCAAAAAAACCTAAAAACCTCTTTAAAATGTGCGTCTTCCAAAAGGGACGTATTAAAATGCCAGTAGGCACTTCTCGGCTTCACGTTGGGGATAAACAAGTTACACAAGACCAGAGCGTGATCTGTGAACCCAACAGGTACGATGTTGCACTCTTTAAAAATATTAAAATGGTGCTTAAAACAGTAAACCCGGTCGAGCCGGGCCAGGGAGATCCGGTTCCCTCTGGAGTGGGCCCACGTGTACTGCCTCTCGGCCCGGTTCGACCTCCTCCATACGTCAACCAGTCCGTGCTCCACCACCAGCTGCCTCATGGCTCTCTGTGAAGGCCCATGAGGCTCCCGGTGGTTCCTGTCCAAAGTCTCATTTTCTGTGCAATTAAAATCACCACCCAGAAATAAGAACTCCTCCGCCTCCACCCCGTTTAAAACACTGTTTAAAACACTCAGGAAACCCACTCGCTCAGGCCCGGTCACAGGAGCGTACACATTTATAAAAATAAATTTAAAACGCTCAAACTTGGCCCTCACCACCAGCAATCTGCCGTCCACCACATGCTCCACCTCCAGGATCTGTGGGGCGAACCTACTTGAGAACAGGACCCCCACCCCTCCACTGGTGGTGCTCTTGTGGCTCAGGACCACCTCACCCCCCCACTCTTTTCTCCACTCGGCCTCATTGGTAGAGTCACTGTGGGTCTCCTGTAAAAACACCACATCTGCATTTTTCATTGACATTAGTTGGTGGAGCAGGGACCTCTTCACGGGGTCTCTGGCTCCATTCATATTTAGCGAGCAAATGGTAATGAGACTCATCATCATTTGGACTAAAACATGGCGGCCTAACAATCTGAGCTCCAAGCCCCCTCCTCCCCAGGAGGGTTCTCCTCCTTCAGCCTGGGGACCAGCCTCCTGAGCCGGACCACCTCATTGGCCGTGAGGCCTCCTTTGTCTCTGCAGCCCAGAAGTTCCCTCAGCGCCTTGCGGAGCTTCTCCTTCTCGGGGAAGTATCTCTCCAGGTCGACTCCATGAGCTCCTTTAGTCTTCATGAGCGTGCTCTTGATGCTCTCTACGCTGTACGCGTCGGGCCCCACAGCGCCGGCCCCCTGCGGAGCAGCAGGGGCCTCGTCCCTGCTGGACTTCTCCTCTGCTCTTCGGCCTCTTTCACCCACCGCCGCCTTCTTGGCCTGGGAGCTTTCCTGCCTCACCGACTTCCTCTTCAGATGAGGAACCTTCATCGCCTCCTCGTCTGCCTCCATCTCTTCATCGCTGCCCTTCAGCTCCACTTCACACACCACTGCTCCACCCTCACTCACCACAGCTCCACCCTCACTCACCACTGCGCCACCCTCACTCACCACTGCTCCACCCTCACTCCCCACTGCTCCGCC
>NC_079407.1:4143667-4253667 GCF_029220125.1 Pseudoliparis swirei
TGAGGCGAGTGCAAAGCAGACTGAACACCTCAAGGCAGCGAAGATGTGAACAAAGATCCACAAAACATTGACTCTGTCGTCCCTTTTGGTGGAGCGAGAGCTAGAAAGCCAAACTTCTGAGAAGTACACTGGACACACGGGTTTGTGTGCATCAGCACTCATTCAATTCAGTTTATTTTGTACAGCCCAATATCACAAATTACAGTGGGCTTTATAATCCGTACACGTACGACATCCCTGACCTTTTGACCTTTCACATCAGATCAGGAAAAACTCCCAAGAAAAATACTTTTTACGGAGGGGAAAAAAGGGAGAAACCTTCAGGAGAGCAACAGAGGAGGATTCCTCTCCAGGATGGACGGAACAATCGATGTCATGTGACCAGAATGAAGCGTTACAGAGTTATAACACATTCAATGAGTATGACAGAGCATTAATAGTTCACAATCCAGAAAGGGGGGGGGCATCAACGCACACACCGAGCCCCCGGAGCCATTGTAGCTGTAGCTCAGTTCCCCCGTTTTCATTGTCCTTAAAATAAGCATAATTTGTGTGTGTGTAGTCAGAGGTCAGCATATGGTTGTGTGTGTGTGTGTGTGTGTGTGTGTTCCAGATATCCTGTTGTTACCCTCCATAAGATGCAGCGGGGAGTGATTTCATCAACAAAACTGGATGATTGCCATTGCTAAGAATAGACTCCGAGAGCTTAAAATACGACACGGACGCACGTTGCAAACAGTTACAAGCGGCAAGAGTCGTTTAAATATTTTAAAAAAGGATAGCCGCAATCGATCCGGCAGCTGCACCACGCACACGCACACGCACAACAAAGCCGGTGGATCGCCTGCCTGCACGCGACTCTGAACACGGAGACGTCTGAGGCGGCGGGGAAGCGTTTTAACATGGCGGGCGGCTTACGGGGCGGCGGGCGGCGCCGTGACTCGAGGGACGGTAACCGTTCATGATGTAGACGTCATGTAACATTGCTCCGTCTTCTCCACCCTTCTGTGTGTCGCTTTCGCTCAAAGACGTGCACCGCGATCAACGCAGCGCTCAGATTTTGGTCAAAATGTGTGTGTATATATATATATATACATGTATAAATAAATATATATATATATATATATACATGTGTAAATATATATATATACATGTGTAACGATACATATAAATATATATACATGTGTAAATATACATATAAATATATATATAAATAATATATATATATGTGTATATGTATATATAAATATACGTATAAATATATATATGTGTGTATATATATATGTGTATATATACAGTATGTGTAAATATATGTATAAATATATATATGTGTGTATATTTATGTGTATATATAAATATATATATATAAATATACGTATACATATATACCTGTGTGTATATATATAATGTGTGTGTATATACAGTATGTGTAAATATGTATATGTATATATAAATATATTTCCAAAACTTCGTAAAAATACTTCGTAGTAGAAATATTGTTGTTGCTGTATTAACGAGGTGGTCTTCGATCACCACACTAACGTATACACGTAACAAAATAATACACCCCCCCACCTTCTTTCTTTCTTTTTAGGCTGATGACGTCACTCTAAAAAAAAAAAAAAGCCACGTTGACAGACAGTCCAAGCTTCAGTCGAAAAAGCCTCGATAGAAGCTGAGTGCGACTGTAAAGCCATGACATTCGGGATGACAATTTATTATATACCGCAAACCCAGTTTTATCCTTTGTCTTTCCGGGATGGAAATCCCCCGACTCCCGTAATATTGCGTCATTTCTGTGAGTTGCCGAGAGAAACCTTGTGGTGAACTCGGGCAAATGCAAGTCATTCCTTTTCTTTGTGTTGCCAGTTTGTCGGAGCACTTCACATGAATCAGATGAGCGCAGCACACAGTTATTTCTCCCCGTGTGTGTGTGTGTGTGAGTGATTCATTCCCTCCCTTGCTTTCATCTTCATTTAAACTAATTATATTGAATAAACGCGTCTCTCAGATCTTTCACGAACCGAAAACGTAATTGGTAACGAGACGTCGGCCTCCTTCCTTCGTCGCGCCGGTTCATCCATAAAAACAACAATCTGTCTTTTTTTCCCCCTTCTTTTTTTTTCTTTTTCCAAAAAGCTTGAGGATCGTGTTTCCATGACCGAATCACCCTGTGATCCCGTTGTGATAATATTCATCACAAGCGGGCTATTCACCGTGAACACGTGACGAGAACAGCTGATTTTTAGTCCTCACTTTTCGGGTACCGGCATTAATTGAAAACAACGTCGTTCTTTTCTCTCGGTACATGCGGGGAAGTTTCCCAATCTCTGTTTTTCCACACGACTAAGGAAGCTACACACAGACGCACAATGATCTGGATTAATGCCGCCGTTGTGATTCTGTGCCCTCCCGAGAGCCCTCTCTTCACTCCCCCTCACTTCCCCTTCCTGTCTGCAACAGGAAGTGACCCGTGCCAGGCTTCAGATGCCCTTCTCCATGTCTCTTATCAGGAAAGGGAGAGCTCAGGATGGCACTAAACAGATATGTGTGTGTGTGTGTGTGTGTGTGTGTGTGTGAGAGATATACGATATACGGGGCGCATACTTTCAATTCTTTCGCACGCACTCCGACCGTACCCTCTCGTCTATATTTCTCTATCATATTAGTGTTATTTATCTCCGTCGGTGGCACTTAATTATTGGTGTTTATTACTCGTTTCTGCATCTGTTGATGGATCCGCGGCGCCGGGTCGTATTGCGTTGAGCCAGCCTCCCTTTTAGATCTTTCAGCTGGTTATTTACCCGGCACTTTGCCGCGCTGTAATTATGGTGTCATCATAATAGCAATATTACGAGGGCACCGTGCTCTGGAATTGCGCCTGCAATTTAAGTGTCAGCTAAACACCATTAATATGAATGTATTGCATTGTATTGTAACACTCCAGAGAGCTGGGAAACACACTGCAAGGTTTAAAGTAAATCATTTTGTTGTTTCTCTCTCTCTCGCCCTCTCTCTTATCATTCATCCTCGCCTCTCCATCCGTGTCCTTCTTTTCTTTCTCTCTCTCTCGTCTTTTTTGTCTCCCAGGTGGCGATAAAAATAGTGGATAAGACGCAGCTGGACGACGAGAACCTGAAAAAGATTTTCAGAGAGGTGCAAATCATGAAGTTGCTGAAGCACCCGCACATCATCCGCCTCTACCAGGTACACCGTCAGCCGTCGAGGCCCGAGAGGAAAAAGGGCAAACGGAGTGTGTGGTGGTAACCGCACCGAGGTGTTGAATATTGCAGACATTGTGTTACAGTTATAAAACCAATACGCTGAGTAAATGGCTTTTTATTTTTTGTTTTTATCTCCCTGCTTCCTCATTGTGTTGCGCAACCCGTCAGAGGGTCCGCAGCTCGCGGTTGTTCATCATCCCTTTCTGTCTTTAGGTGATGGAGACGGAGCGGATGATCTATCTGGTGACGGAGTACGCCAGCGGTGGAGAAATATTCGGTAAGGGAGTTCCCAATTTACCTCGAAGCAGATTATTTGTCTTTATTTTCATTTTAAAATACAGATTGTGCTCTCAACTTTCTAAAAAAACAAAACTGCGAGAAACAAAATCCACCCCAAAAAAGTCTTCTTAGATGGTTTTCTTTTTAGTCTTGTTTTGTTTGCACTGCATGCTCATTCTTGATGGATTGTTTTAATAAACGTGGTTTGGATTTGACTTTTTCTTCATGCACTTCCCTTTGTCCCATTTGTGAGTCATTCCCATGTCCCCTTTGTCTCTTCTTCCTGGAGGATATATAAAAAAAGGGGATGATTTATTTGGCAAAATCGGAAGAGAATCATTGTCTTCATTTGCACATTCACAACCGTAAATCTTTAAACCTGTGTGTGTGTGTGTGTGTGTGTGTGTGTGTGTCTGTGTGTAGACCACCTGGTGGCTCACGGGCGAATGGCGGAAAAGGACGCCAGGAAGAAGTTCAAACAGATTGTGGCAGCGGTCCATTTCTGCCACTGCCGCAACATCGTCCACCGAGACCTGAAGGCTGAGAACCTGCTGCTGGACCACAACCTGAACATCAAAATCGCAGGTGTGTGTGTGTGTCTGTGTGTGTGTGTGTGTTTAAGAATGCATGGGTGGGAAACTTAATTCAGTGGTTTTGGGCTGTCTCGGCGAGCGGGGCGAAGGCGAGTGTCAACACGCGCTTTCCGGAGCATTCTCTTTGAGTCGATTGAGTTTACTCTGTCGAGCAACGTGACGAGATCGAATAAATAAAGAAAACCTCTCTCTCTCTCTCTCTCTCTCTCTCTCTCCGCTCGCCAGATTTTGGATTCAGCAACCTGTTTTCGCGAGGGCAGCTGTTGAAGACGTGGTGCGGCAGCCCCCCCTACGCCGCGCCGGAGCTCTTCGAGGGCAAGGAGTACGACGGACCGAAAGTTGACATATGGGTGAGTAGACTTCCTGGTATGCTGCGGCAAGGGGTGGAGCCAATTGGCTTGAAGACAACAACAACAACAAAGGGATGAAAGGGCCCCGACAGGTTTTTGTCTTCAAATGTAAAACCTGATTATCGACCACACCGCTCCAGATTGCATAGCTGAAGTCCTCTTCATGCGTTTATTCCTGCCGTCTTCTCTCCCTCCACAGAGCTTAGGCGTGGTGTTGTACGTGTTGGTGTGCGGCGCCCTGCCGTTCGACGGCAGCACTCTACAAAACCTGCGGGCGCGTGTCCTCAGCGGCAAGTTCCGCATCCCCTTCTTCATGTCCACAGGTAGGACTCCACCATCAGCCGGGCCTCTCCCCCCGTGTGTCTTCACCTCCTCCTCCAGGCCCTCGGTGCAGCATGTCATGAGCTGTAAGGGCCGAGCTGTAAAGTCTGAGGCAATATTTCACCAAATATCAACGGAAACAAATTGTCTGGAGGAGCTGATGAACTGAAAGGTTCCTCTGGTGTTTGCTCATATACAAACTAAAGTAATGTTTTTGGTATTTCTCACCAAAACACACTTTGTGTTTATCCGTGTGGTCCGAGAGATGGAATAAGCATGTTGAGTGCATCGTTCATTCCTCATCAAACATCATTTATATCGATGTTTCCTTCGTAGCGCTTTGTGTGTGTGTGAGATTTACGTCCTTGTACAAATTAAATAGGCATCCACTTGCCAAAATATTGCTCCACAGCGCCCCCTAGTGGCCAAAGGATCTCCACAGACTACCTGTAACTGGCTTTGGTTCGGCTTGAATTGATGTTGGAAGTTTTCACTTTGGGATAAATTATCAAAATGTGCCCTGATGATCACTCCTGTCGCACATTTGGGGTGAATTTTTCTCTGGATGCAAGGAAATGATAATATGAAATGATAATTTTCTCTCCGAATAATACAAATGCTTTTAGCTGAAGAGTGAAAACTATTGCTGGTAATACTGCACGCTTTTCCACAAAGTGGAGTCTCTTTTATTGGTAGTGTGCTTGGGGTGATGTCATCATCGTGTGTGTGTGTGTGTCTTTGCAGACTGTGAGTACTTGATCAGACACATGTTGGTGCTGGAGCCCAGCAGACGGTTGACGATGGACCAGATCAATAAGAACAAGTGGATGAGGCTAGGAGACCCCGACCCAGAGTTCGACCGGGTAATAAGACTGTTTATATAATTAATATCATTTTAGCCCAATGTGTGTTCAGGCTGTGTTGCATTGTGCATCTTTCTTTTTGCACATATTAGTAGAATTTGAGGACTTTATTGTCCTGATTTAAGTGTGTTTCCATATTTAAGACTAGAAATAGCAAGCTGTGTCCACCTAATGGCTCCTTTTTAACCCTCCTGTGACCTTTCGGGTCAATTTGACCCCATTCAATGTTTAATGTCGGTGTTCTTTGGGGTCAATTTGACCCCAGGCTGTTTTTCACTGTGTCAAACATAGAAGAAATATCAACTTTTTATATATTTAAAGGGCTATTTAGGTAGACAACAAACAAACATAAAGTACCTCACACTTAAACTTGGGAAACAATATTAATTCTAATAATTTTCTGGAGGTTTTAAATTGCTGGGGTCAAATTAACCCCGAGGGTAAAATATGTTAGTAAATGTAAAGGTAACAGGAGGGTTAAAGCTCACTAATTAACACGTCATACCCCCCCTCTCCCTCTCCTTCCTCCCCCTTCCAGTTGATAGCGGAGTGTGAGCAGGTGAAGACGGAGCGAGAGATTGAGCTCATCAACGAGCAGGTGCTGATCGCCATGTGTGAGATGGGCCTGGATCGGGAACGCACTCTTCAGGTTGGACACCAATACGTAGCTGACCTACACGGGCGTCTGCGCGTTCTCCGTTAAATAGGGGTGTGACGGTGCACGGAAATCACAAATCCTGGCTTAGGAGTCACGATCCAGTGCCTCGAATGCATAAGCATCTGATTATTTCCATTTATTCTGGAAAAAGAACTGATTTTAGGCTCTGAAACTGAAAAAATAAATTGGGAAAATCTAGTAATCCTCGTATCTTGAACTCGTTCTGCCTTCTCTTCTCCTCTAGTCTTTACAAACGGATGCATACGATCACTACAGCGCCATCTACAGTTTGCTGGCTGACCGCCTCAAGAAACACAAGACCCTGCGCGTGGCCCCGCCCACACCGCGCTCCATTAGCTATCCTCTTAACGCTGTACAGGTAATGCATTGTTTGCTTTTCTGTTTCATGGTATTGTGACACGTTGTTTTGGTTATTACTGTTTCAAGACCTGATCTTAACTCGTCCTCCAGTTATCCGATCAGGGGAGGACATTTACATCTTTTTTAAGGGGCAATTTTTGCCCCCACTGACTGAGATCTAGGGGCATTTAAAAAGAAATTGGGGGCACTTTTTGAATCTTGTGAAATAACATTTAACCTTTGTTTAAAAATAATAAATATACTTATTTAGGCTTACAGTATTTGATCAATTGTCCGAAAAATACCAATAAGACTATTAGGCTGTAGTCTACAGAAGTTTTTTCTGAGATTTTTTTAACAGAAAACATAAATCAGAAAATCATATTCAATTTTATTTGTATTTCTTTGTGGTTATTTATTATTATTAATTTTTTTAAACAAGTATTTACAATTATTACTCATTCTTTAGTTTTTTATAATTAAAAATAAAATATATTTATATATTTTTTACCCAATACAGGCAAAACAGAGAGGACACACACAACAAAAACAAAATGCTTTTAAATTATCATAATTATGAGAGGAAATTATGGGGGAATTTTTTGCCTCTCGTGATATCAGGGGCAACATTATATTTATTGGGGGCAGTTTTGCCCTTTGCCCTCGTGTATTTCCGGCATTGTATCCGATCCATCCGACGTGTATCTGTCTATACAATTAATTTGTTCTATAATATATCTTATATGACATAACCGTTGATTGTGAGAGCTTTTGATGAAGGTGTGTATTTGTCCACTCTGGATTGTTGATTGCTTTAACCCTCATTCACCAATCCCACTGCACCAATGAGCTCGCTAGAATATTGGCACAATCCTCACACGATATGTGTGTGTGGGTGTGATGTGTGTCTGTGTGTACGTACGTGGCCTGCAGACGGATCCACAGGGTAATCCCGTTAGCATGACCGTGCCCCAAGTTCAGCTCATCAACCCAGAGAACCAGATCGTCGAGGTGAGTCCATGACGGCGTGAGCTCGCTAAACCGGCTCAACAAACGTAGTTCATGGAGAGGTTGACTGCTTAACACCGTTGTCCCTTAACCCGTCACGGAATCGATGCACCGGCTCACGGATCAGTCGGCACAGCGGCTTCCAGTCTTCACGTTGTTTTAAAAAAAATGTTTTGCATGTTTTTTAATCACTAGCTGTCCAGTATTTACAGTTTACTACGGTTAGTGCAGCCTGGGATCCATCTCGCACACTATGACCAGACTCGCATAAACACACACACACACACACACACTCAAAGCTGACTCGCATGCTGTGAAACACAAGAATGCGTCAGGTTACTGCATTGCAGCAGGCATTATAATAGAAGATCTGGACTTTTAAAGCATGTGTATTAGAATTGAGATATATTCAAAATGTGTATCATCGTTTGGGACATTGCAACACACACTGACAAAGAGCGTTACTAATGAAAAGAGTGTGTGTGTGTGTGTGGTGTAGCCGGATGGCAGCATGCCACTGGACAGCGACGAAGGGGAGGAGCCATCTCCCGAGGCCATGGCTCGCTACCTGTCGATGAGGCGGCACACCGTGGGAGTACCAGACCAAAGGTGAAGCTCTCCGTCGGTCACGAGGAGAGGTGTAACTCTCTAACCGTTTGCCGACTGTTGCGTCGTTTTCGGCACCAACTCTAAAATATGTCGTCGTCCATCATTTTCCGTACAGTTTTATTTCCACAAACTATTTGCTGGAAGTAAGTCTGTATTTTTCTCGGGCAATTTCTCTCTCTCTCTCTCTCTCTCTCTCTCCTCAGGTTAGGACCAAACCGTAAGCACTTATCATTCATATTGTCAGAGTTTTGGGTGGAACATTTGACGGATTGGCGGATTCTGTATTTCTGCCAACGAGTGGCGTCGAGTTTTAAAGCCAACAACAGAAATAGTTGCTTGCTTATTAAAGGATCCGTGGCTCGTGGACTATTTAAGATGCATTTAAATGTGATATCCCAAATAAGACATTAATGCATGAATAAATACAGGAAAAAATAAATAAATGCTTAAGTAAATTTATAAATAAATAAATACAGGAATAAATAAATAAATGCTGAAATAAATGTATAAATGAATAAATGCTTGAATACATGTATAAATAAATAAATACAGGAATAAATAAATAAAGGCTTAAATAAATGTATAAATACAGGAATAAATATATGCATGCTTAAATAAATGTATAAATAAATACAGGAATAAATAAATATAAGTTTTTACCTAAACAGGACATCATTAAATAAATCTATTTCTACATTTCACTATTTCTTCATTTATCTATGCGTGTCCTTGTATGCAAATGAGCTGTCCTCCAGCCGCTGACGCCCGTTCCCGTCGTTGTCTCCTCCACCACAGGACGGAGATGCAGGAGGACCTCCAGAAGCTTCCGCCCGGTTTCACCCGCGGTGCCGTCCCCCAGCCCCCTTTCCTCCCGCTGGCCCCCACCATGGGCCAAATGCACACTCTCATGCCCACACAGAGCTTGCAGCCCACGCAGCAGCTGGAGTACAAGGTACGGTCAGCTCGCGTCTGATTGGACGGCCAACGTTTTGGAAAGCTTCTCTAAAAAGTCGTCGGTTGATTTAGCGGGAAAACCTTCCTAAATATCACCTGAACTTGACCCCCCCAGGAGCAGTCGTTGCTGCAGCCGCCCACCCTGCAGCTGCTCAACGGCATGGGGCCTCTTGGTCGGAGGGCTTCCGACGGCGGGGCCAACATTCAACTCCACGCTCAGCTCCTCAAGAGGCCCCGGGGGCCCTCGCCACTTGTCGCAAGCCCGGTGAGGGTTCCTGGATTCCCGTGTTGTACGTTCTCCCCTCGTACGAACGCGTCCAGTGTTGACCGGTGGATTCTCTGACCCCCCCCCCCCCCCCTCGTAGCACCCGATCCCTGCGGTAGCCCCGGTGGATGAGGAAGGTTCGGACGGAGAGCCCGATCAAGAGGCCGTGCAGAGGTAACCCACCATTACTGCTCTGGGTGACGGGGGGGGGGTGTACGCTGTGCAGGGGTGCTGTCTGAACCGGATGCTCTGGAGGGCACCGTAACTGTATGGATGCAGGAATGAAAATATGGCTTAAAAGTCATTTCAGTGGTTAGATTTATTCTCTAAACACACATTTACTTGTTAAAGTAAATACAGAGCAGCACATTTAAGTGTGTTTCTAATTTCTGTTCATTTAATACCGTTTTAATTCCATCTGGAGTCACCTAACTATACGACTCAGTAGGTGGTGTTTATGCGAGTCAGAAGAGACCTTTCAAAATAAGAGCTCTGCCACGGGGTAACGAGAGCGCCAGGTTGGGCCTCTAGAGTCGGGATGTTGGCTTCAGAAGTCCAGGTCGGGGTTCCCCGGCCGGTCCTCCTCAGACAGCACCTCCTGTAGACGTCGCCGGTGTCCTGGGTTGCTGGGAGCGAGTTCCCTCTAGGCTGCTTTGCTTTTTATTTTTCTTCCTCCGGGAGCGGCGGCCACTCTGCCGTGGCGCCGACCCCGTCTCTCCTCCTCTCTCCGTCGCGCAAAGTGCCTTTTTGCCTCCGCAATCTGCCACCAAATCAAACTCTCAAAGCCAAAAGAGCTTCTTCTTTTTTTATACCTCTCTCGTTTCAACAAGTGCCAAATTATTCTCCGGGCTTTCTCACTCTTTCTCGCGTAGCTTTGCTTACTCTGAAGCTTGCAAACACCAACCCCCCCCCCCCCTCCCCTCTCCCCCCCCCAAAAAAATCATCCAATCCTTACGTTGGAAGCTGGGGGTTTGTAACATCCATCTATGGTGTCATTTTACTATGTTTGTTTCTGATTGGCTAAGCTCATATGAATGATGGCACCCATTGGCAGAGGTGGGGAAGGGGCCTCCCCCCCCACCCCACCCCCCATCTCCATTAGCCAATGAGGACAGAGAGCTGACCAGCGCTGCTTCCTGTCTCCTACCCCCCCCCCCTCCCTGCGGTCCAGGTACCTGGCGAACCGCTCCAAGCGGCACACGACGCACGCGCTCACGAGCACATCGCATGGCGAGCCCTCGGCAGAGTCACAGCGGCCCCAGGGCCCCCGCCAGAGGGGGGGCTGGGCCCCCGACACACACACCCGGTGAGGGGACACACCCGCTCCGAGCCGTATATACACACACACACACACACACACGCATTAAATGAGGGGCATATTAACCCTGTCTTTTCCCCCCCGCTCACACTCACATACTCATACTTGCACACACAGCTGATCTCTCTCTCACACACACACACACACACACACACACACGCTGGTGAGGAGGCACTCTCACTAGGGGAAGGTGGTGCACCTTCTGAAGTGGAAGTATATTTTTTGTCAATAGTGGTGTTATGGGGGGGGTGGCGGAGTGGAGTGACTCCTTTAACCGTTTTAACTTTTTCTCCCTCATAAACCTGCAGTGAGCAGGTTTAGATTTAGCAGATTAGTCTCAGCCCCGCAAACCTAAATTATGACCTCCTGTTCTTTTTGTTTCTGTCCAATAGCCGCCACATCTTTTGTGTTTTGGGTGTCGTGTCCAGCGCCGGTCGTTGTCCCCCATAGTTACCACCGCCCTCCGACTCGGATTAGAACGTCTCTTGAGATACTGGAGCCCGTGTTTTTTTAAAAGCCGTGGCTTCATAAAAGTCCCGGTCCACTTTTTGGCCGGCCGATGCTGTGATTGGCCGGCCAACTCGTGGTGTGTGTGTGTGTGTTCGTCACTAGACTATGAAAACTAGCCTCGGCATTGCCGTTGATTCCAGATGTTGTGCGGTGCTTAGACGAGAGCTTGTTTGTAGCTTTCCTTTTTGAATGTTCGAGACAGGAAGTGTGGCCTTAGATGAATTTCCATTAACAATGGTATGTATTTAATGTACATTAATCTTCTTTTTTTTTAACTGATAACATGTGGTATATATTATCCTGAAAGGTTTTTGACTCGTTGACTGCCGCTGTTAAAAAGGTGCCGTGACTTCTGGGACTGTGTGTTTCTAAAAGTGATGTAAACTGTCGTCATTAGGACCAGCTTCTCAACACCAACCTCTACTTTATTCTTCTATTTTTACATTCTCTCCATAACCTCCATCCTCCTGCCCTCCTGTCGGGATCGACGGGATGGATGAAACCATTTTAAGGATACAGGATTATTTTAACATATATATAGTTTTGTGAATTTTGGGCTCCTTTAGTATGTAAAAGTCACAGCCGAGTGGCCGCTGGGCTTCAGAGCCACCTGGTGGTCCCCAGAGGTACTGACAGAAAAAAAATGTTTTGGGTAATTTACAAATTGATTTATTTTTATAAGTAAATGTATACACAAATTGTTCAAATGAAACAGTCCTACAGATACAGTGGCACGAAATACATCTGAAAAATAAATGTTTTGATGCAAAAGTGAAACGCTCAAGTGTGTGTGTTGATGACTTATGACGCTGACTGCATTGACACAGTACTTATTTTGGGGCCCGAACAAATTATTTATATCAGTTAATGTTGTTTCTATTTTTGACATTTTATTTGGAATTTTCTTTTAATTTTTATATTATTATTATTATTATTATTTTAAACAATCAGAAGTGGCCCTTTGTAATAATAAAAAGTGGCGAGTCCCCTGTTCTACACTCAATATATCAGTCATATAACTATTATTTGAGCATGTTTGAAAAGCTGAAGTTTCTCATGTCTGTTTCTGTGTCTGTGTGACTGAATGTGTGTGTGTCAATATGTGTGTGTGTGTGTGTGTGTGTGTATTTGCGTACGCGTGTATCTGTGTCTGCTCCCTGTGGTCCCCTCCCCAGATCCAGCTATAAGGACTGTAACACCCTCCACCTCCCCATGGAGCGCTTCTCGCCCGTCAGGCGCTTTTCTGACGGCGCCGCCACCATCCAGGCCTTCAAGGCTCACCTGGAGAACAGCAGCCTCATCAAGCAGCTCAAACAGGTGCGGCGCCCCCTCTCTCCGCCATCCGGGGATATCGGCTGGGTTTTCGTTGCTCGCCATAAATCGATACCGACGACTCCGCGACGACTTCACCGGTCCGCGTTCCCCTTCGACTCATCGCAGTCGGATCGCTCGGTGCTTTCCGAGCGGTGACGCAACATATTTGGCTCTCGAGGCAAACGGAGCAGGACCAGGGACGCGTTGCAGCTGCTCTGATGTAACTCTGACTCTCGGGGATACAAAGTTAAGTTCCCTGGCGCTGCAAATCGGCTTTATGCGGCGAGATAACTTCAGTGGTGCAGCATTCGCTCCCCAGATGTGGAAAACTGTGATGGAGACGCACCGATTTCCTCTAAAGTAGCAGGTTAGATCAGAACAGGTTGTAACCCGGAGCACTTTTATTTGTTGGAGTGAGAGAAGGTCCCGTGACTTGGTGCCGTTTTGGGATAAAATGTCATTCAATAGTCTGCTTCATAGATCTGAATCGTTAATTCTGCCTCCTCTGGTCCCCATCTGCCATTTCAGTGCAAAAGATAAAAGCCGTGTGCAGTAAGAAGCACCGTTTTTCTCCTGCTTTAGTTTTTAAGTTTGCAGTGAGAGAAAAAAAAAAGCAAGCACGCAGTGTTGATCTGAGTAATCTCGGTGCCGTTATTCCTCTCTGACTCACGGCGGCGGTGCACTCTACGGAGAAGCCATCCCACTTCCTTTTGACGCCTGTCGCGTTTTTACTCGCGCCGAGCCAAAGATCTCGAGTTCGCGTCGGGGATCTGGCCTCCTCCTGTGATCGCCACGGTAACGACAAGCTCGGTAAGAGGAGGAACTCTTACTTACGATTGTTCGTGATATATGACTGTCAGATTATCTGGGGTCAAGGGTCACAGAATCGGATGTTTTGATTCAACTCGTGGATGGGAGGTCCATGGTAGAGCGAGTCGGCCCCTACAATGCGCCGCCGCAGGATTTAAACAAATAAAAGAAGTGTTGACGGATCATGGCGGCGGAGATGAAAGTCAAAGCGTTTTTATTTCTTTCTTTCTTTTTTTTGCTCTCAGAAATCATGTGATGTCCAACGGCCGTTTATTAAACGGCGACACGATATCAGGGAGTGTTTCATCTCCGACATGTCGGGGTTACCGCCGCACTCGGGTGTACGGAGGGTCAAATTCAATTCCCGCCACTAGCCCTGAGCGGCCGCCGCGACCGGGAGAAGGCGAGTGCCGGGGCGGCAACACGCGACCTCAGTGAATCACGAGTGTTGCAGCGGGTTAGATAAAAACAAATGTTGGGCATGGAGCAGGAAGTCGGTTTGGACGTGGACAGTTTGAGCTCACGCTTCTTGTTCAATGATATTAGTCACGAGTTCACCGCTCGACTGGCTGAGGAGGTCACGTAGATGAACTGTCACATGGTACAGATATTATATATAATTATTCAGGGTTCGTGCGGTCATGGAAAACCTAAAAAAGTCATGGAATATTTTTTAACTGTTATTTTATTCTTTTTTTTTTATCCCAAAAGTCATGGAATTTGGTATATTCATATGTGCATTTAAGCTGAGTTTTAAATTATTAATATGCTTTTAAAAGGACCACGCTCAAAATATAAGCCGGCATTCGTTCTCTTCATAATCGCACATTTTCCGCGCTGCAAGCGAACGCACCGTAAACTGAAAAGACATGAATGTTTCATTCTTTTAATCAAACTATTGTCTCTCATTCATTTGAGTCATTTAAGGTTTTATACTGTATGCTTTGTAATTCTCATAGTTAGTTTGAATACGACATTTTCTGTGCACCGAGATTTCAAAATAAAAGCCTGTTCATGGAAATTTGTTTCTGGAAATCCCAAATGGTTCAAATTGCGTATCCCTGATTGATATTTGGGGACCGGGGTCTCGTGTCCGCGCAGGAGTGCGAGCAGCTCCAGAAGATCTACGCCGCCCAGCAGGACGAGCGCTTCCTGGAGCACACGCAGCAGCAGCACATCCTCTACCAGCAAGAGCAGCAGATCCTCCACCAGCAAATCCAGGTACGCGACGTCATGACAACGACCCCTCCCCCCCTAATCCCCCCTCCCCGATCTTTGCAACTGTCCATCATCTTTGGCGTCGGGTGGGTTGAGCCCTGTAAAGCGTGGTGAACGGAGAAAAAGAGAGAGAGAGAGAGAGACGTAAGCTTCCTAGGAAGCGCTATTGATTGTGTTCCCCTTGGATGTCGCTCCCCCTGTGGCCTCCTTCGCCTCCTCCACTTGAGTCCTCTCCTTTTTGGCCACGCGGCTCTCCTGATTGGCTCGTCCGTGAGCACGTCGTGTTGCAGCGGAGGCCACCGGTCAAATTCAGTTTCTCTTTTACCCTGCAGGGTCTGTCTTTAGGCCACGGAGAGAGCCAGCCCAGTCACCTAACACACCAGCTCCAGAGGTACACACACACACACACACACACACGTATTACACATCCGCTATTGAGCGGTGAACACTGAACTTGATACTGTGGTGCAGCGCTATCGACTGAAGTGTTACATCGAGGTCCTACCGCTCCTCTCCTCTCCTCCTCTCCTCTCCTCCTCCCTCAGGTTGCACATCCAGCCCTCCAGCCCTCCGCCAACACATCCCAGCAACCACCTCTTCCGGCAGCAGAACCAGAGCCCTCCGCCTAGCTCCGCAGACATGATGCAGGGCCACGGTTAGTTCGGATCTATAAGATGCTTCTGTGTTGACGTGGCCGACTGTTGGATTTATCCATCTCCGACTGCTTATCATCTTCTCACGCATTTTATAAATGGGCGACTTATTTCAAAGCAGTTTGACTTTTCAGTCACATCTGTGTCTTTATATATTTGTTATTATTCTATGGACAGTTTGCATTTCTTTATTTTTCCCAGAATATTTTTCAAATTGTGTGCTTCCATAAAACATATATATATATATATATGTGTGTGTGTGTGTGTGTGTGTGTATATATATATGTGTGTGTGTATATATATGTATATATTTAAGGTATATACTTGTGTATATACCGAGATTTCACAAAATGTTTGGTCATGGAAATTTGTTTTTAAAATCCTGTAAATCCATCGGTCAACATGTGAACCCTCATAAAAACTGGCGTCTGACACATGTTGATTCTCTACATGTGTTATGAATAATATCCTGAAGTTAGTTAATGTTGACGAAAAGTAAAAAACAAGTACTTTCATTCGCCGTCACGGTACCGTTAGTCGAAGGTGTCGGTCGAAGCCTGACGATGAGCTGAAGGGTAGCAACAGGACGGCAGCGTTGACCCATCTGAACCCAACGTGAGCGCTCATTGCCAGAGGGGTGTGGCTTCTCTCCCAGGAGGTCCGTCACCAGTGCAGTACCAGCACGGCGCTCCGGCGCTGTACCAGGGCCAGAGCGACAGCCCGCCTCCCACGGCGCTGAACCGGGTCCCTCTGCCGACCAATCAACAAGCGGCGTCTGCCCACCCCGCCGCGCCGCTGGCTCAGGGCGTACCTCAACAGCAGCAGGTGACCATCCAGGTTCAGGAGGCGGAGCTGGGCGCCGCGGCACAGAGACAGGCCGGCGGCTTTCTGTCCACGCCGGGGCACCGAGTCCTCGGGAAGCAGCTGAGCGCGGACAACGCCGAGATGCACAGGTGAGCCCCCCCCCCCCCCCCCCGTTCTGTGTCGTCTTCTTCTTCTGTTTTATTTATTATTTGTTTTCTCTACATGACCTCGCCCCCTTGAATAGACGTCATGCTATTTGTTGGGTTTTTAAGTTTTATCTTTGTGTTTCTCTCTGTTTTTTTGTGTTTTACATTTCTACCATGACCTCTGGTTTTTTATTAAAACTCTAGTCTCTGATACTGTTGCTCTCACAGAGATTGTATGTGTGCGAGAAGGCAGACTTTGAGATCACAATTTATTACCGGTATTCCCCCCCCCCCCCCCCCCATCAACTTCTCTGAGATGACATCATCAACACATTCTCCACCTCAGTGTAGCTGGGTGAGCGATTTGGAAGTCGATGTTTTTGGAGTAGAAGTAGTCAGTGATGTCATCAAGTAGTCAATGATGTCATCAAGTAGTCAGTGATGTCATTAAATAGTCAATGATGTCATCAAGTAGTGAGTGATGTCATCAAGTAGTCAATGATGTCATTAAATAGTCAGTGATGTTATCAAGTAGTTATTGATGTCATCAAGTAGTCAGTGATGTTATCAAGTAGTTATTGATGTCATCAAGTAGTCAGTGATGTCATCAAGTAGTCGGTGATGTTATCAAGTAGTCAGTGATGTCATCATCCCCTAAACGATCCCCTGTAACCAGGACTGCCTTCACTGAGAAAATGTGTAACAATCTTCAAATAGATGCTAAAGCGTCTCTATTCGTGCTGATGGGGGGGGGGGGGGGGGGCAGCATGTTGATGATCTTCCTCTGCGTTCCCTCCTCTTCCGTCCAGTCGCAGCCTCGGCCGCTTCACGCCGGGTTACGACCAAGCGCAGTTCAACCCCCACCTCTTCTCCGGCGACGTGATTGGCTCCTACAGCCACTACCTGCAGGGCACCTCCCTCAAAGTGCCGGGCCTGGAGGAGTACCAGAGCGGGGTGGTGGGCTACGGCACCCCGTCCACGCTCCAGCAGGCGCTGCTCTCCCCGACGCCTCTGGAGTACCGCCCCCCTCAGCATCACGTCACGCCCACCCTGCAGGGCCTCCTGTCCCCCCGCCACTCTCTGACGGGCCACGCCGACCCCCGGCTGCCCCCCCAGGACCTGGCCGCCCTGCTGAAGCGGCACAGCCCCCGGCCGTGCCCGGCGACCCCCACGCCGCCCCCCGGCGGCCCCCAGGAGTACGGAGAGCTGCTGCTCCTCCGCCAGCTGAGCCAGGGCGAGAGCTCGGAGCTGGAGGCGCCGCAGCAGAGCGCCCCCGGGGGCCAACACTATCATCACCTGCTCCAGATTCGACCCCCTGAGGTGCAGCCGCAGCCGCAGCCGCAGCCGCCGCCGCCGCCGCCGCCGCAGCAGACGGCGTGCCCCGGCTTGCCTCACTCGGAGAGCATGGAGGAGGACGAGGTGCCGGCGGGCTACCACCACCCGCACGACGGCCTGCTGGCCAAGGCCGGAGAGGCTCACGAGCTCCTGGGGCCCCCCCGGGGAGGCACCCCGCCCTACAGCTCCCCGACACACGGGCACGGCGGCTTCATCAGGAACGCGGCAGAAGCTCCAGGTACGACGAGAACGCGCCGCTCTTCTTCCTCTTCTCCGTCGCCGCATCGGACCGCTTTTTTTTTTTTTAAACTTTCCCATCTCGTCCGTCAGATTCGGAGCACGCGGAGCGCCGGCCCCAGGGGCAGGCCATGGAGGTGCCCGATCACAACGGCGTGGGCTATTCGAGAGGCCCCCAGGGCGACGCCTGTCGGTCCCGTGGACTGCTCCAGCGCCACCACACCATCCAGACCTGCGACGACGCCTACGTGAGTCAACGGCTCGTTCTCATTGGCCGGGTGTGTGATGTAACGCCTCGTCGTGCTCCCCGTTTAGCGGGGTGCCGGCTGAATATTTGCACGACTGAATTAATCTAAAAAGTCCTCTTCATTCGGATGTTTCTCGAGGCGCCCACACACACACACACACACACACACAGCTCTGACTCCTCGGCGCCTGTTACAGAGGGTTTGTTTTCCTCTGTCCAGGATCAGACGGAGCCCATGACGGGAATGAGCCTGATGGCCGGGAAGGCGCTGAGCTCCGCCCGCATGTCGGACATCCTCAGCCAGACGTCGCTGACGGGAAGCCAGCAGCTGCGCCAGCGGGAGGACTCGGGTCAGTTTGGGAGGAGTGGGCAAGGGAACCTCTTTAAGAAGCCTTTAATACATGCTCGTTCTATATGAATAATGTGTGTGTTTTTGCTCGTGCAGCGTGTGACGTGGAAGAGGAGCTCCACGCGGCGGCCTCCTACCCCTCCTCCTGCACCAGTGACATGCTCCTCAGCTACAAGCCCCCCGACCTGCAGTACAGCATGGAGCAGGCTGGGGTCTAGCACAGGTACACACACACACACACACACACACACACACACACACACACACACGCGCGCACACGGAGCAAAGACTTGGTAGAAAGAGATCATCTTGTCCCGGTATAATTTAAATAGACTTTGTGTGTGTGTGTGACAGCCTCCCATCTCCCTCTACCTTGCTTCGTGAAACTTGTTTAGTTTTGACCTCCATGTGACATTTTCCACGTTCCACGAGGAGCACGAGGAATAGTCGAGGCAGGTTGTTTCCACGTGAATAAATGTTTATTCTTCTCCCCGTGTCTTCTTTCAGGGAGGGGGGCGTCCCGTGTCCAGCGGTCCATATCAGCCATCAGAGTTGTGTTGAGTTGAGCAGCATCACGCCAAACCACCGCCCTCTGCCCAGAACAGGGGGGGGGGGGGCTCTACGTCCATCTGTCTGTCTCCATCTGTCCTAGGGTGGGGGGGGGGGGCACAGGTGGGGCCTCGGGATTCCAAAGGTCAAAGTGCCAGCATTTTTCTGCGCAGGCATCCAGCATTTGTTGCCGCAGGTCGTCTTCTCGTTTCACCTCCCATCACGGGTACATCGGGGTTCCACTCCTCCCTCTTTTAACCCCCCCCCAACACACACACACACACACACACTTCAACCCTTTTGTCTTCTATTAACGGTTGGCATACTTCATTAATACACATAGTTTCAAGGACATGGAGTCTAATAACAAAAAAAAACACACACACACAAACCCAAAGTATTCACATTTGGTGCGTGTGTGTGTGTGTGTGTGTGTGTGTGTGTGTGCTTGACTGAGAAGAAGAGGTGAGCGGATGGGTCGGGTGTCCGAGAGGTTCAGTCTGCTCCCCCCTCCCCCCCTCCTCCACCCCTCCTCCTCCTGCTGTCCTCCTGCAGCAGGTCATTCCGGAGCGGGCTGAATCTACAGCGCTCTCATCCAAAGATGGAGCTCAGTGACGCGGCGCAGGACACAACCAGCTCGCTCAGTGTTTCTATTTTTTTATTTTATTTTAGTTCTGGCATTCGTTTCCTTTGTGTCAATTTTATTTTATTTTATTTGAATTAATTTTTAGCGGCTAATGTCCCACGTAGGCATTCTAGTCCATATTGTTACTCTTTATTGTTATTAATGTTTTCAGTAAAAGAGGTTTTTATTATAATTGATATTATTATTATTATTATTATTATTATTATTATTATTAAAGGAAAAACAGTTCTGTGTTGCAAGGAAGACGACATTGTTCTCTGATTACTTAAGTAATTCTGCACTTTCGGTTCAAGCTATCTTCTCTCTGCCCCCCAGACCCCCCACTCTCTATCATGCTGTCGTCCTGCTCCCCCCCCCCCCCCTCCCGACTTTGCCCCCCTCACCTCGGAGTGACCCCTGTGCTGCAGCTGCCTTTTCCCCTTCCCCATGTCAGTGACGGTGTATTGCATTGTGGGTAGTTTTACCAGACATTTGCTCCTTTCCTTGTACAGTGATGCCGTGTATAGAACGCTATTGCAACTTCTGTATCAAATCCGTTCTTCTTCTTTTTATTTTAGATGATGTTGGGGAGGCTTTTTTTTAAAAATTGGTATTGTTTATTATTTGTATTTTTGGATGTCTTCAAAAATGTTTTTTCTTTCTTTCTGTTTTTAGTATTTTTTGTTGTTTAGTTTCAATGAATCTTGAGATTTCTAGCCAAAAGAGGACGGAGAGACGAGAGCCAGTGCTCTCCTTCTGTCTCGTTAAAAAATAGATTGTTATAACTGCGTTTTAATATTGTTATTATATCGAGACACTTGAATAAGAGGAGAGTAAATATTTTTATTTTTTTATTTTTTAAGTATCATTTCAATTGGATGTTGTTGTGATGTCGGGCCTGTGTTGTGTTCACGGGTCGCTAGGCAGACTCTGCCGGGTCGGGCTCTGGTCTGCGTCTAGATTGGTTCGGGTGCTACAGAGACTTTACAAAATAAAAACTAAGACACAATAACAACTGGGGGAATAACTTGTAACACAGCTGACATATCATCCCGAAGGTCCCCGAGCGTGGAAGCGGACGAACCCCCACTTCTCTTTCCCGTCCGCCGAAATCCTCCCGCCGCCTTTTTTTTTTAACGACGTCTGCTTCTGACGACGCCTCGTGGACACGCCCCCTTTTCCTCCCTCGAACCGGGGAGGAAACGCCAACGACTATTACACCGCCGCCCCCTCTCGTTTTGGCCTGGCTTTGACCCTCACACACGGAAAAAAGGGAAGATCAGAGGAAGCGACCGCTGCGTTTTCCCCGGAACAGTTGACGCATTTTGGGGGGGTTTGGGAGACACCTGAACGCACCACCCAAACTGTAAACACACAAAAAAGGGAAACATTTTCGGAGGCGACCATAGGAAGGAACCGCTTGAATTGGACTTTTTGCAGCAGAGGAATACTCTCCCTCCCCCCCCCCCCATCTCTCAATCTCTCTCTCTCCCCCCCCACACACACATATCTCCCAAGGCCTGTGCCCGAAGCCGACACAGGCGACGGCACACGTTGGACCACAGCAGGAGAGCGGACCACCCTTCTTTTGACATGTTAGTTTTTTGGACTTGTCGGGCCCTTTATTTATCCTCCCATATAGCAAACCCTCCGGGTCTGAACCGGGCTGGCAAGAGAATACAGCTCCACTTTGTGTGTATGCGTACCGATTTCACGTCACCTGACCATACATGCGCTATATATGTATATATATATACATATATATACATGCATGCCGAGAGCCGTGGATGGCGTCACGCGGCTCTCCGGCGGCGCCGCTTCCTGTTTCCCGACGGCCGCTCCCCTCCAGAGCAGACCGGGAGTGGCTGTCGGCGGTAAATCACGAGAGAGCGCCGCCGTGGGACGGGTTCCTGAGGTTGTTCTGAATTATACTTGTATGTTTTTTTTTTGTTGCATTCTTGCATTTTCTTGTTTTCTTCTTCTTCTTCCCCAAACTCGAGTCGGTGTCTCTTCGGGCAGAAGGAGCTCGTCTACACGGCCAGCTCTCCTTCATTCCTCTTTCCACCGAGCCAGAAGGGAGATCAGAGAGAGACAATGGACTGTGGAGAGGAAGCGGCTGGCGTGGAAGACACTGCGTGTCTCCAGCAGGATAGAAACTCTAAAAAAAACTTTAAGAGCGGAGAGGCTCGTCGGACATTGTGTTTCTCGGAGGGGAAGAGCGGAGGCACACGGGGGGGGGGGGGGGGGCGTGAAGGGGAAGCACCGCAGGGGGTTGAGAGGACATCGTCTGCCTCATCAGACTGACCCCCCACACACACACACACACACTCACTGTCTGAACTCTTACCTCCCTCCCTCCAGTCTTTCCTCTCCATCCCAGCCTCCCTGCTCAGTAAGCCAGCTCTGCTCCTGTTTCCTTAAGGTTCATTTTTATTTTTTATTTTCTATTGGTTCATTTTTGTCCTTGTTTTTTGTTTGTTCTTTTTTGCTTTGTTTATGTTCATTTCTGTTGAGTACAAAAATACTAAAGTGCAACAACAATGATTAAAAAGAATATCAACCAAACTGAGATGAATAAATAAATATATATAAATAAAGAACTAATTAAAAAGGTCGTGACTCCCGTGTGTGTCTGTGTCGCCCGCTCCAGGTCGGTCAAGGTCGTGATGGAGATGTAATGAGTAGAATCATAAAGGACTGTTTTCTTTTGCTCACCTTGCATTCCGTTACCCACACACACACACACATTCCAGGTCACCATTGATTGTGTTCATCTTGACACTATTGCAATTAATATGTCATTTCACAGCGATTCTTTTCTCCAGTTTTTAATGAATTTACCGTTAAAATGAAGAATTCTAATGGAAATGTTTGGCCTGTTTTGTATTTCTTGGAAACGACACAGTTCCACGATTCATATTTTCATAGATTGACAAATAAATATTGTCTTAAATGTTCAGCACGTCGTGAATCCTGATCCTCTGGTCACCTTCCCACTCGGATGCTCAAACGTTCCAGTCACTTCCGGACAAAGAGGGGAGATGACGAGGAACTAAAAAGAAGAGTCCTTTCCAGTTGAATGCTGGCACTAGCACAGACACCTATTCTGAGAGCGTGTTTCCTTTGTCTGCCTCCTTGCCTCCTTGCCTGCAGTGCTCGGCGTGCTGCTGCTGCTCCGGCCTGAGCGCTGCACTGCAGAGGCTTCACCTTTCCTCTCTCCTCTCTTTCTCTCCATCTCCTCAGCTGCCTGCTCCTCTCTCTCTCTCTCACTCCCCCTCCTCCCTTTCCACTCTCTCCTCCTATAACTGCCTGCGTCAGCCAGCGAGTAAACGCTGCTACTGGAGCTGCTGTACCCTGCAAAGAGCTGAGTGTGTGTGTGAGTGTGTGTGTGTGTGTGTGTGTGTGTGTGTGTGTGTGTGTACGCAGATGGGAAAGAAACTGAGTCGGGGAGGGCTGCCTCTCATCTCTCCGTCCTTCACTTCCTCCACCTCCGCTGCCATGGAGCTCCAGCAGGCTGAATCACCGCAGCATCTGCAGACGGGGCTGAGGTAATATTGTGACCGTGTGTGTGTGTGTGTGTGTGAGTGTGTGTACATGTGTGTGTGTGTTAAAGAGGGCTTTCTCTCCGGTATTTACTGAACTAGCCTTGCGTAGTGCATTGTTTTGATGGAGACCCTCGTCCGTCCTCCATCGCCTACGTTCGCGAGCGCTCCCTTCACGGCGCGGTTCCGAACACGTATCGCATGTCACATGACCCAGATTGCAAGCGAGCATCACTCCCCTCCCCCCCCCCCACCCACACACACACACACACACTTATTGAACATCTGTGTGTGTTTTGTCTCTTCACTGCATGGCGTTGGGAGTCCGGTGGGCCTGCAGTCTCTATCCCAGAATGACAACAACCGTTATCCCCCCCCCCTCACGTCTCCTCCGAGCAGGTAGATGTGTGTGAGAGCGGGGGAGTATGGAGCGAGTGTGCCTGAGCAGGTGGGCATCGAGCTCTGCGGTGGTGTTCCTTCACACGCTGGCCTTGTCCTGGACAGGTGAGGCCTTTGACCTTTGACCTTTGGAATGCCACCAAATATGACCTCGCGGTTATTGGCGATAAAGATGAAAACAAAGCGGTTAAATCGCTCAGCGTGTTTTTTTTGTTTATTTAAACCACGTTTTGCTTTTGTACGGTTTAAACAAATGAGATGACAGGTGTACATGAGTGAGCTTTAGTTCATTGAGGTTGCCATGGCAACTGTATCAAGTCTCTCTATGAAAAAAATGGAATGTATTATTCACACACGTGTCAAACTACTCCTTTAAGTTGTAATATCAGTTTTGAGTAACTATGCATATAAAGATAATATTTTTTTATTGGTGTTTTGCATACAAGGTCTTTTTTTAAATTATTATATCCGCATCAGCACCCAGTCTTGTCCCCTGCAGACGTCCTCGCCGCCGAAATTGACGGACGCCACCGAGCCGCCGTGACCCTGCAGGAGAACACGACCCACTGGTTCAACTGCCAGTCGGGCGGCTGGGACCCCCACGCACCCCCCTTGCTAACGTGGTACCTGAACGGGCGGCGGCAGCTCCCTCTGCCGCCGAGCCACGGGCGGCCGCCGCCGGTGAGGATGATGGGGATGACGACGCCGCCGCCGCCGCCACCGCGGGGAGGCTCCGAGGCCGGTGGGGCGCGGGCCAATCGCAACAGCACATTCTCTCTGCGGGCCCGGAAGTGGGACCGGGAGCTGGTGTGCGTGGCATCGAACCCACGCACCGGAGAGACCCACAATGCCACGGTCACGCTCAATGTCCAGTGTGTGTGTGTGTGTGTGTGTGTGTGTGTGTGTGTGTGTGTGTGTGTGTGTGTGTGTGTGTGTGTGTGTGTGTGTGTGTGTGTGTGTGTGTGTGTGTGTGTGTGTGTGTGTGAGTGTGTGTGTGTGTGTGTGTGTGCGAGAGAAATGTCTCCATATTGAGAGATGCTCCGTGTTGATGGAGTGGTTTTTTTCCGTCTCCCAGTCCAGCCGGAGATCCTCCATCTGAACGGCCACTACAGCGAGACCTCGGACCCCGGCCTCTCCTTGGTCCTCTTCGCCTTGGTGCGCTCCAACCCCCCCGCCACCATCACCTTCGTCGACCAGTCCGGCCAGCTGGTGGCCAACGCCTCCGACTTCCTCGTCCTGGACGCGCGGCTCCACCCTTGGTTGACCAATCACACGCTGAAGGTCACGCTGGGCGGCCAGTCGGGGAACGTCTCGCTGAAGGTCAGCAACAGCGTGGGGGCGGTGCAGAGCAACCTGACGCTGGCAGGTGGGGGTGATGGGAGGCCGAGAAGGTTCTTCTTCATCGAGCATCTCTATGACAACAACAAGGAGCAAATAAGCAGCGGTCACAACAACTGTCAAACCATTCCCTAAACTCTCCGGTCCTCTCCCAGAGTTCCTGCAGTCCCGCGTGGAGGTGCCCATGCTGGGAATAGTGACTGGGGGAGTCATGGCCTTCATGGCCCTCCTCATCCTCAGTCTGATCGTTCTCTGCCTCATGCAAAAAAACAAGTCCTTTGGTGAGACGCAAGTGTGTGTGTGTGTGTGTGGTGAGCATCAACGGCTGTGTCGAACACTTTAATTCAGCATCTCCTTGTATTACGTTGCAGATGAGCCGGTGGAGATTCTGATGACCAAGAAAAGGTAAATATAATAATAATCAATTATGGAAATCCGGTAGACAGATTAACGTGAGACATTGTCTCTGTTTCTGACCACTATGGTGACATTTGGGGTAAAGTTTCCATTTTTAAGTCCCCTGTAATTGTCTTGTTCCAAGATATGTGGTCTGCCACCATTTTTTTGTGCGCCAGAGATCAGAGAATCTCTTAATTAATTAATTGATTTTATTCAGAAAATGTCACCTTTTATCTTCTTTCACTCTCTGCAAGTGAGTCACAGATTTATCGAATATGTTAATATGCAACTTCAGAGGAACTGTCCTCGAATGCTCATTTAAATAAATATATAAATAGACGTTTTGGGAAATCGATTTATTCGCTTTCTCGCTGCGAAGAGCGACACATTGCCTGTCAATGAAATATGAAGCTAGCTACAGCTAGAGGCTGGTTAGCTTAGCTTAGCATAAACACTGGAAACCAGTCTGTGCTAAGTGAAGCTAACAAGCGGCTTAACTTCACATTAACATTCAGCTAGAAAGAAAACCGAGTTCCGCCAAATGTTAAACTATTCCTTTTTCTACGTGACATTATTCAATCACAGCACAGCAAACGTTTTAGGGGGTTCTTCAGACTTTAATGGAGACGCTAATACGCTAACAGCTACTGCGCATGACACATCGCATCTCATCTCGGCTTCCGTCAGGGGATTTGAAGGGAGGCGTTCGCGTGCCCTCGGGAATAGTTGATCGCCCGTCTCTTCGCGGTCCGTGATGTGTCCCCTCCGTATTTCCTAAACAGCGACTCAGCCACTCTGAAGCCGGAGAAAGCCGTGAAGGCCCACCTCCCCAGAGACAACATGTCGCTGCCTTCCAACATGCAGCTCAACGACCTCAACACTTTGAGAACAGGTACGAGTTTAGGAAACAACCGTCGCCCTCACACACGCAGAGGTATTTCCCACAGGTCCTGAATGCAGCATGACAATAGGCGTTTAGTCAGGGCTCGATTACAAAGACTCTCATTGTTTCAGTGGTTGTTGGTAGCGTTGTTGCCCCCTAGTGGTTTAATCCAGCTGAGATCCCATAATTACCAACTTAACTTTTAACCACTTTACCAACTGAGCTAATTAACCATGTTTCAACTGTGCATGTTTTACTCTTAACGGTTATTATTTGGCGTCCCTGTTGTTCTTTGTATTCTTTGTCTAATCGTTAAGTGCATTGGGACCTTTCATTCTGCACTTTTAAATAGAATTTATTATAAAAACACTTTTTCTTTTCCTGCCAAGACTCGGATGAGAAGATTTATGACATGAATGTATATTAATCTCGCTCCGAGGAAAGAATTAAGTGTATTTATTTTCTATCCCCCCCCCCCCAAAAAAAAGACTATCCCTTCAAACTCATCCAAGCATCTCTTTTGCCTTCCTCCGTGTCCTCCATCCTTCTTGCGTCCCTCCTCGTAGCCCGAGAGGCCGCCCAGCAGAACAGCATGGGCGAGAAGAAGGAAGAGGAGGAGGAGGAGGAAGAAGATCTGTCCTTGGCCTACGCCGCCAGAGGTCAGGCAAACGCGCTCCGACACCTGTGCAATATTTTTTTTATATATGTGAGTGAGTGTGTTTATCTTTGTGTTCCCTCTGAATGCTCCGCAGGTTTTGCCAGATATCCGATGGTGGGCTACATCTACAAGGTGAACAGCAAAAGCAGCGAGGAGATCTGGCTCTGACTGACCTCCAAGTCACACACACACACACACACACACATGCCCCTCCATGCATGCAACACTTCTTCTAACCGTGCAGCTGTACCAAGAGAAAACAAAGAACAACTGCCACTCAGCCATTTCGACCAATCACCTGTCACCTTCGAGCTGGCCCAGGATGGCGGGGAACCAGAAACCATCTTCCTCCGTTTCTCCGAGTTCATCCACACACTTGAATTGAAGTCATCCATGTTTTTGTGTCTCTGAGTCAAGCGCTCCATAAAACTCTCCATAAAATAGCTCACGTTTTCTAAGTTTGGCCATGACCTCCTCCTGTAACCACGCGCTCATGGTCTCTTATCGCATCCTCTTATCTGCATTAATAGGATGGAGCATATTTACGGAGTGTGTCCTTGTATATATATATATATATGGACATGGACAAGTCGTGTACTGTATATTTGTATGCATATGTATATGTGTATAAAAGAGGACGTCTAAATAAAGATGATATTGAAATTGTATGAACTGAATGTTGGACCTGCTGTGTTTTTTTAATATCATATGCGACCACCAGGGGGCGCTCTCATGTGCCTTTTCAGCTGGAAAACATGGAGGATGATCGGCAGTGAGTGTGTGTGTGTGTGTGTGTGTGTGTGTGTGTGTGTGTGTGTGTGTGTGTGTGTGTGTGTGTGTGTGTGTGTGTGTGTGTGTGTGTGTGTGTGTGTGTGTGTGTGTGTGTGTGTGTGTGTGTGTGTGCGTGTGCGCGCGCGCCAGGTGTTTGGTAAAGGTCACAGGTTGTTGTGGTTTTCTTCAGACAGGAAGCAGAGTGTATTGTGGGAGCATCTTTTTGCTCCTCTCTCTCGCTCTCTCTCTCTCTCTCTGTCTCTTTCTCAGGAGAAACATTCACAAGCATACAGAGGATTGAAATATTAATATGCACACACACACACACACACACACGCTGCTGTGTCCAGGTCTTTGATTTTTAGTTATATTCCATCTCTAAAAGCAACTTTAACGCAATCCATCACGGCATATAGTTCAGATCCTTTACTTGACTGATAATAAAAATATAATTACTCTAATACAAGTAAAAGTCGCTGCACTACTTGAATTAATGTATGTTAAGTATTATCAAAAAAGAACAACAACTCCACTTTATTGTGTGAGATCATTGATGTTGCATTAATGCATCAGATTTGGAGTTAGTTTGAATCATCTCATGTGTGAGTGGTTTAGTCTCACAAAGCATCAGGAGATAAAAACTCATCATATTTCTGTGTGTAAAATTTGTAGAAAAAATCTAATATTTCCCTCTGAATTTGAGCGGAGGAGAATAATAATAATGTACGTTTAAAAATAAGTGCTAATCCCACTGGTGTAGTTTGTTAGAAGTCACAGAGACGAAAAGTTCAACGGAAAGCAAACCAATCACAGCCACTTCCCCCTCACACACACACACACACACACACACACACACCAACAGACTCGATGCTTCGGCAGCAGCGACACAGCGGTTTCTGTATTTTGAGGTCAGTACTTTTACTTATAAAATAATTCTGTATTTTCATCTCCACTCACAGTGTGTGTGTTTTAGTCAGAGCAACCGTCCCAGAGTCAAACTCTGTTTTATACGTTAGCCACATTTATTGTCATAAAACAGGGCCCCGTATTTGTTCTCATCGACGGTTATCTGTGAATAAAATGGTTGCCGTGGCAGCAGAAAATGGCGCCCTTCCTGTTTCCTCCTCGTCCTCGATCTGAAACATCTCGGAGGCGTGCCGGCGCCGTCACATCGGTGCTGCCGGCCTGTTGGCTGCTGCTCTGGACGCTGACCGGTAAGAACAAAAGTACCCTTTTAATTATTTTCAACAGGAGCAAAATGTCCGTCGGTTTCGTTAAAAGTAAAAGTTTGTCTTTGTTTTTCTTTCTAAATGTTTCCCGCAGCGCCGGTCGGTTGTATTCCCGGTGAGAGGACTTCTTGATTAGTTACATTTAGCTGCTTAATATCAACTACATGCATGAAATGCTCATGGTAAAAATGTGTTTTTCATCCGAAGGCTCCGAGATTGAAGTCTCCGAGATTGAAGGCTCCGAGATTGAAGTCACGGAGACGCCCGACGGGATCAAGCTGAGCTGCACCGACAAATATCAGCTCCAAGGAGGCGATGGTAGAAGTGTTGACTCCCTGGACTACAGAGACGAGAACACGGGCGAGTACAGGTGTGTGAGGCGGGACGGGGGGGAGGAGCCTGAAGGAGCAAAGATCTACGTCAAGTTCCGAAGTGAGTTCATCAAGACGCCACGTTTATGTGTTCTGTGTCCTTTTGTTACCGTGTTACTCCACACGGTCTCAAGGACAGACGTCTGTTCTCCTCAGTAACCCCATGTTGTGTACGTTGTGTACGTTGTGTACATTGTGTACGTTGTGTACGTTGTGTACTTTGTGTACGTTGTGTACGTTGTGTACGTTGTGTACGTCGTGTACTTTGTGTACGTTGTGTACGTTGTGTACGTCGTGTACTTTGTGTACATCGTGTACGTTGTGTACGTCGTGTACGTGTACGTCGTGTACGTCGTGTGCGTTGTGTACGTTGTGTACGTCGTGTACGTCGTGTACGTCGTGTACGTCGTGTACGTTGTGTACGTTGTGTACGTTGTGTACGTTGTGTACGTTGTGTACGTTGTGTACATTGTGTACGTTGTGTACATTGTGTACGTTGTGTACATTGTGTACGTTGTGTGCAGCCTGTGACAACTGCATCGAGCTGGACTTGGCGTCCATCACAGGAATCGTGGTAGGAGACGTCGTGGCGACGCTGCTGATCGGCGTGACCGTTTACCTCATCGCCGCTCAGAGCCGGAGCGCTGCGGTCACCGCCCTCAAGAAAAGTAGGACCTACCTCACTACCACCTTTCCTACCTACCTCCTTTCCTACCTCACTACCACCTTTCCTACCTACCTCACTACCACCTTTCCTACCTACCTCCTTTCCTACCTACCTCACTACCACCTTTCCTACCTACCTCCTTTCCTACCTACCTCACTACCACCTTTCCTACCTACCTCCTTTCCTACCTCACTACCACCTTTCCTACCTACCTCCTTTCCTACCTCACTACCACCTTTCCTACCTACCTCACTACCACCTTTCCTACCTACCTCCTTTCCTACCTACCTCACTACCACCTTTCCTACCTACCACCTTTCCTACCTACCTCCTTTCCTACCTACCTCACTACCACCTTTCCTACCTACCTCCCTTCCTACCTCACTACCACCTTTCCTACCTACCTCCTTTCCTACCTCACTACCACCTTTCCTACCTACCTCCTTTCCTACCTACCTCACTACCACCTTTCCTACCTACCTCCTTTCCTACCTCAACACCCCTCCTTCTTGAGGAAGCGCTGTGCCAACGGCTGCTTGTTTCAGTAGTGGCGTTTTGCTTTTATTTTATTGTCTTTTTTTGCACTTTTCCTCTCTTTTTTCTTTTTCTTTTCTTTCACGTTTGTCTTAGTTACGGTCGGACACTGGACCATAACTACTTTTTTCGATAATTCTACTGTGGCTTTTGTTCACTTTGTCGTGAGTATCGGTGAGCCACAGCAAAACAATGACGGGGACCGTCGTCTACTCGCGTGCTCAGCTGATCGCGCTGTGCAGGCCGAAGCTTCTGCCTGGAGACAGACCTGTGATCCCGCTGGAGCTACGGAGAAGGGCTCGCGGTTGCAGATCGGGTGTCAAGCGGAGGGCTAAAACGAGGAGATACAAACCCTCGGTACCGTCGATCATAACGGGGAACGGAGGTCTTTGGCGAATAAGACGGATGAGCTCGGCGCGCTGGTAATGACCGAGAGGATCTTCCGTGAGAGCAGTCTCTTGTGCTTCACTGAGACGTGGCTACACGCGGACTATCCGGATCACAGCGCGACTTTGCCCGGCTTCAGAACTGTTCGCTGACAGAGACGCTACACAGAGCGGTAAGAATAGGGGGGGCGGGATCGCTGTTTATGTGAATGAACGGTGGTGCCACCCGGACCATGTGTGCGTGAAGGAGCGCTTCTGTAGCCCGAACATTGAACTGTTGGCCGTGGGGATGCGCCCGTACTATTTGCCGAGAGAGTTCACGTCCGCCATTGTGGTTGTCGTGTACGTGCCGCCATCAGCTGACGCTGAGGAAGCTGTGGACACCATCCACTCCACTGTGTCTGCTCTGCTGAATCATCAGCCTGGAGCATTCATGGCTATCACTGGTGACTTTAACCACACCACATTGGAAAAGCTCTGCCAACCTTCCATCAATACATAGACTGCCCAACAAGGAACAATAAAACTCTGGACTTGCTGTATGCTAATACTAAGGACGCATACAGCGCCACTGCCCTTCCCCTCGGCAGGTCTGATCATGACCTGGTCCGGCTGACACCCAGGTATGTTCCTCTGGTGAAGAGGCTGCGGTGACCACCAGGACTGTGAGGAGGTGGTCTCTGGAGGCTAACGACGCCTACAGGACTGCTTCGAGTCAACGGACTGGGATGTGCTGTGTGGACCGCACGGGAGGACATCAACAGTATGACCGACTGCATCACGGAATACATCAAGTTCTGTGAACACACCACCATCCCATCACGGACTGTGCGCTGCTTCCCCAACAACAAGCCCTGGATCACCAGGGACCTGAAGGCGCTTCTTAACATGAAGAAAGCTGCTTTCAGGTCTGGAGACAGGGATGAGCTGAGAAAGCCCAGCGCAACCTAAAGGTGAAGCTCAGGGAGGGCAAGGACTCCTACAGGAGGAAGCTGGAGGCCAAACTCCAGCTGAACAACACAAGGGAGGTGTGGTCTGGCATGAAGCAGATAACTGGCTTCAAGGTGGGAGGAGACAGCCAGGGGCCTCCCTGGAGAGGGCCAACGAGCTGAACTGTTTTTTCAATAGGTTCAGTTCACAGCCCTCCCCCGTCTCCTCCACACATCACACCTCCCAAACACCTCCTCCCCCTCTGTCCCCCCTGCTGAGCTGCACATCCACCGAGCCCTCAATAACAATGGGCTCCTCCACCCTCCCCCCTCTCTCTGTGACGACTGACCAGGTGAGAAGACAGCTGGAGAAACTACACCTGCGCAGAGCTGAAGGTCCTGATGGCATCAGCCCCAGGGTCCTAAAGACCTGCGCCACCCAGCTGTCTGGTGTCCTGCAGCGCCTCTTCAACCTCAGCCTGAGGCTGGGGGAAGTCCCGGTGCTGTGGAAGACGTCGTGCCTGGACCCTGTCCCAAAGAAGTCAGCACCATCTGGCCTCAACGACTACCGACCGGTCGTCCTCACCTCCCATGTGATGAAGGTGCTGGAGAGGCTGGTCTTGGCCCACCTCCGGCCGCAGGTGAAATCATCGTTGGACCCTCTGCAATTTGCTTACCAGCCTCATGTGGGAGTGGACGACGCCATCATCTACCTGCTGCAACGAGCTCAGTCGCACCTGGATGGAACCGGTGTCTCTGTGAGAGTCACTTTCTTTGACTTCTCCAGTGCATTTAACACCATCCAGCCACTGCTGCTGAGTGAGAAGCTGCGGTGGCCGTGTGGACGCGTCCACCATCTCCTGGATCACTGACTACCTCACAGGCAGACCACAGTTTGTCAGAATGGGCCGTGTGCTGTCTGGAACGGTGGTCAGTGATGTTGGAGCCCCACAGGAACTGTTCTGTCTCCTTCCTCTTCACCCTGTACACCAGTGACTTCCAGTACAACACGGAGTCATGCCATCTGCAGAAGTACTCTGATGATTCTGCAGTGGTCGGGTGTATTAGGGATGGACGGGAGGAGGAGTACAGGGCAGTGGTGAGTGACTTTGTAAAGTGGGCCGATGAGAACCACCTGCGGCTGAACGTGGCCAAGACCAGAGAGATGGTGGTGGACTTCAGGAGGAAGGCGACAGCTCCTACACCTCTGAGTGTCCTGGGAGTGGACGTGGACATGGTGGAGGAGTACAAGTACCTGGGCGTCTCCATCGACAGCCGACTGAACTGGAAGGCCAACATCAACGCTGTGTACAAGAAGGGGATGAGTCGACTCTTTTTCCTGAGAAAGCTTGATCCTTCAACGTGTGCAGCAAGATGCTGGAGTTATTCTACCAGTCGGTTGTGGCCAGTGTGCTGCACTTTGCCATTGTCTGCTGGGGAGCAGCATCGAGCCGGTGACACCAGCCGTCTTAACAAACTGGTTAGGAAGGCTGGCTCCATCATCGGCTGCCAGCTGGAGCACCTGGAACAGGTGGTGGAGAGGAGGACGTTGAAGAAACTGGTGTCCATATTGGACAACCCGGACCACCCTCTCCACCACCTCCTACAGGGACAGAGGAGTACTTTCTCCAGACGTCTCCTCACGCTCCGCTGCCACAAGGAGAGATACAGGAGAACATTCCTGCCGACGGCTATGAGGCTCTACAACAGTTCACCTCTTGCCAGATCACCCTAACCCTTCTTATATTTTGTGTTTTTTATTTTTTATTCTTGTGTGTTGCTGCTACTGACTCGACAAATTTCCCCTTGGGGATTAATAAAGTATATATCTATCTATCTATCTATCTATCTACCACCTTTCGTACCTACCTCCTTTCCTACCCCACTACCACCTTTCCTACCTACCTCCTTTCCTACCTACCTCACTACCATCTTTCCTACCTACCTCCTTTCCTACCTACCTCACTACCACCTTTCCTACCTACCTCCTTTCCTACCTACCTCACTACCACCTTTCCTACCTACCTCCTTTCCTACCTACCTCCTTTCCTACCTACCTCACTACCTCCCTACCTACCTCCTTTCCTACCTACCCATCTATCTACCTCCTTTACCTACCCATCTACCTACCTACCTCGTTTCCGACCTCCTTTCCTATCTACCTATATATCTACCTATGTCACGAACAGTGTTGGGCAAGTTACTGAAAATTAGTAATTAGTTATAGTTACTTCTTTTAAAAGTAATTTAATTACTTTACTAGTTACTGTATATCAAAAGTAATTAGTTACTCGGGAAAGTAACTTTTAAGTTACTTTTATGTCTGCTTTTTTAATGTCATGAACAGTACTGAACAGTCAAACACAATAAACATATGTTGTAGACCTATTTATTGCAATCAACAGGGCAACAGGCCTTCAAATCAAGCAGGAGTACAAAAGTCCCTTTTAATACTTAACTTAATACAAAATAACTGTCTCAGTCATTTAACAGTGTTTTTTTTACATTAGGCCCAATGAAATAAAAGTGATTGGCCTACAGTATTAACACTAATTAAAAGAGAAAACAAAGGTGCCTTGAGGTGCTGCATATAATTGAGGGGGGGGGTGCTAGTGAGGCGTGTACGTGCTGATCTGGAGTCAGTTTGGTAGGATTTGGGTATAAATATATTATTTCATTTAAAATATGGATTTTTATTTAAAGATATTCATGTAATTTGCATGCAAAATAGGTCTACCCGAACCAGCGGACACAAAATTCAACCAGCGGCAAAAACCGCGGACCTGGCAACACTGGAAGTGGCTGTCAATCACAGTGTGGCACCGTGATGCTGGTCGAGGGGGCGTGCCTGTGATTGGCCGAGTAGAGGGAGGCGTGCCTGTGATTGGCGGAGTAGAGGGAGGCGGGTTAACCTGTCGTAAAACGGAAGTTACGGGTGGTTGACGGGAACCGTTGTTGTTGACGTCCGAGCTGCTGAGCCGAGAGGAGCAGCTGTCTGTGTTGGTGGATGCCCAATAAAGGGAGGAATAATAACGTCGTCCCGTCTCCGTGTCATCAGTCCATAACGTCCGAGACGTTACAATATCATTGCGCCACCAAGGTCCTGCGATGTCAGATCAGAAGCAGCTAAAGTAGCCTAGCTTGTCTTCTTGTCTGCAAGTATTCATTTTTCACAAAAGAGAGTAACGCGAGTAACAAACTCATTTAAATTTCAGTAACTGTAACTGCGTTAGTTGATTAAAAAAAATACTTCGTTACACGCTCGTTACTGCTAAATGTAGTGGAATTACAGTACACACTGGTCACGAACCTAACCTGCTACGTCCCTACCTAACTCCCTCCCTAACTTCCTCCCCACCTCGCTCCCTACCACTCTCCTTCCTTCCTTCCTTCCTTTCTACCTACCTAACTCCCCACCTACCTCACATTATATAGCCTACCTACCTACCTACCTACTCTACCTCCTTTCCTATAGCCTATCTACCTACCCACCCTCCCTCCCTCCCTCCCTTATAGCCTACCTACCTCCCTCCCCACAGCCTTCCTACTTATCTATAATACCAACATGTCTCCTCAGGCTCTGACAGACAGCATCTCGTCCTCAATGAAACGACCCAAGCCCCCAACGACCACTACCAGGTGAGCTACGGCGTCAATTTAAGATATCATAACATGAGTGAAATATGAATGTTACGTTCTGTCCTTTAACCCCCCCCCCCCCCTTCCCCCAGACTCTGCTTGGCCGTCAGAGGGACACGTATGATGTGCTGAACAGGCAGGCACGTGCACAGGTAGAGCCCTAGTGGTGCTCAAGCACCAGCCCTTTGGCCCTGGATGAGAAAAGGGCCCTTTTTGCTGGAGCCCACTTTTTTTCTTCATTAATAAGTATTTAAGAATAAAAAATAGTCTCTGTCATCAAGTCCTCCCAAATGTGTTTGGATATCTGTCGGGGCATTTATTGGAGTTCTTGTGAGAATTTCGCCCCGACATGCTCCGCGGTGCTCACGAGCCCCCGCCGCGCCCCTCCTCCTCCTCCACTTCCTCCTCCGCGCAGTGCTCCTCGCGCCACCGAACGGGTGCACCTCCTTCTCCTCTGACCCGCAGCACCAGACACACTACAGGTCATGAGTCATGACGGTGTTTGTCCCCTGACGTTGTTTGGTGATAAATTAACCACAACTGAAAATATTACGTCACAACTGGTCCGACGTTTCCTAAAAAATAAAAAAAAACACAAATTCCCGAAATCCGTTATTTCAAAGTCTAGTCCAGCTGTTTACTGACGTCATGTTTGAGAGAGAGAGAGAGATCTGTTTTATAAATGCCATTTAGACAATTTCGATAGTATGTTGAATTTATGAATTCATTTTATAAATGTCACAATAATTCACAGCTGGAACAGAGCAGCTAAACTATGCTAACAATAGCTCTCTGTGTCATGCTGTCCATGTGCCACATTGTTTTATGTGGTATGTTTCTCTTTGTTTTGTCTGTTCCAGTTTTACAAAGATCAATCTCGTATGAGTAATTGCAGAGGGTGAAAAGAGTAAACGCAAGAAAACAACAACACTTGTAATAGCTTCTTACTAACCAAGAGTGATGTCATGCTGGGAAATATCAGATCGAGGCCTTATAACGTTTTTACAGAAGTTTAATATTTCCCGGCATGACCGAACGGTCGAGGTTAGTACGTTGTTTATTATATGGCATTTTTGGCTCCTATTATTTTGCAAATGAAAATAAATTGTAATTGTTAATAGAAAACATGTCATTTTGTTCAACTCTCATGTCTTCTCACGACACAATGTGTTTCAAGTGTTGCTAGCAACCAACTCCTTAACTTGGAAAAATCATTTTGGCGATGGGTGCCCTTTTTTTTGGTTTGAGCACCTGCCCCCCAAAATGTCTGTGCACGTGCCTGTGAACAGGAAATAGATTTTCTTTGCACCTGAACCGTCTGCAGGAGGAAGAGTCTGCTACCTGTGACGCTCGTCCCTCGTGATGAAACCATTTCATCTTTTATCATTTCTTTCACTCGGCCTGTAAGACGTTGCTCTGTCACATCGTGACGGTATCATTTTAATGGCCAACATGGTATTTTCATTCATGAAGTGTGTTTTTCTCTTAGAAGAGGGGCTACAACAGCCTCCATGTGTCATCACTTGAACATGAAGGGTTTATTTGGATAATACACTGAATGTATCAGGATGAAAAATAAAAATATATAATCGAGGACAAAAAATAATGTAATGTTGGCAGCTGTGTCCAGTGTTAATTTGTTTCTTTTCCTCTACACCACAGGTGTCAAACACAAGGCCCGCCGTATCATTTTATGTGGCCCCTGACGGCTTGAAAGGCATCCGATCCCCGTTTCTTCAAGAAATTGAAGAAACATTTTCCGTGCTTTTATTTTGAAGGTTTCAAATTCAGTGGATTTATGTTGTAATATTAGAGACATTTTCTTACGTATAATATTTGTACACTCAAATAAACAATAATCAAATGCTAAGAGAGATATTTAACAATATGTTCGAGGAGTTTATAAAGTGTTTCAGGCCCTTTAAGAGGGCGGCACACAAAAAACGACAATTTGTGTGCATTAATGACTCTTTATGCTGTTTTATTTCTTTTCCTTCACTTACTAAAATACAGATGAAACCTAAATCCCAATTTATTTTTAAATCCTTGATTCTCAAACAAACAACTGTCACCATTCTTTGAGGGTTCCCCGTTGACTTTTAAACAACACGACCATTACTGAAACACAGGAAACACACGCATGAAGGTGGAAGAGGCCGATCTAACATAACGACTCATGTTCAACTAAAAATAAAGAATGTAAAAGCAACCGCTGTTACGAAGCAGCTGGTCCTGAACGCTGCACACGTGTCTAATTACCTTCACATTGAAAATGCGGAAGGTTATGTTTTGATCGCCGTGTATTTATTTGTATGCGTGTTATTCGCATAACTCAAAAAGTATTAAACCGAATTGCATGACATTTGGTGGGATGATTACTTATTATTCGGGGACCATTTGATTAGATTTTGGGATCGATCGGGTCAAAGGTTAAGGTCAAGGTCATGAAAAGGTAAAAATCGTCTTTTTACCATAGCGCGGTCAATTTTTATCCAATTGGCATGCAACTAATGCCAAAATGTTCATAAGTCAATGCCCAATCTTGTGATATGCGAAGGTATGCGCTCTACCGAGTGCCCGTTCTAGTTTATTTATATTTTGTTCACGTGTCTTCAGGTTGTTTCTACCCGTTCCTATAAGCACATCGTTGTATTTGTACTCCCACTTGCTTATTGAAGCTTCACTTCCTCATCAACGTGTTTCAGGGGTAAGCATGAAGGGATGGAAAGCATCACATAAGGGTAAAGATCACACGCACACACACACACACACACACACACTAGGCAACCACATACACCCCTCCCTCTTCCCCCTCCACCTCTTTGTCTCTCTCTCACACACACTGATGCTGTTTGGTGATAAGCGAGCAGATTGTTTCCACTGCACACGACACCTCGGAGCCGCATGCAGAGTAATAAACTTATCGATCAATTAGTAAGTCTGCATAAGGGAGAGATGAAATATACCGCGTCGTGTTCCGACACTTTCATTTCCATCAGTACAGGAAGAAGAAGAAGAAGAAGAAGAAGAAGAAGAAGAAGAAGAAAAACAGTCGTACAAACAAAAGGCCAAAACATGGCGACACATTTTCCATTTAATAGTTGTTGTTTTTTTAGACGTGTCGGATGTTTTCCAAAGGCAGCACAAGAGAGCCGTTGGCTGATGATGATGAAGATGATGATGACGGTGATGGTGATCGTGTGCTTGGGGCTGAGCTCCGGATATGAACTGCGGCTTCACGAACACATTCATATCGGGGGAAGCGCCTCGGTGTCGTTCCCCACCGTCGAGCAGAGAGGAAATGAGAGTCCGCTGTGGTTCGTTTGTATTCATTATGTAACGAGGATTATTGCAGCAGGTTAGAATGAAAAGAATAAAAGAAAAGAATAAGCAATTTTTATAGAAGCAAAATGTCTGACAGGTAATAGTTAAGTTATTATGACGTATATGTACATTAATTAGGTCCATTTGGCTGTATTTTAACTAACACTTTGATTTTTTATTTGACACAATTGTAAATTAGACAATTTATGGTCATTTATTAAATGTTCAGCACACTAGAAAAAACACCTATATTTCCACACTATGAATGGCCACTTTATTAGTAACAGCTGTATGTATATATATATATATATATATATATATATATAAAATGTACATATAAAACTCTTTTTTACATTATTATAATATATATATATATATATATAAATATATATATAAATATAAAATATAAATATATATATATATATATAAATGGTATGTATATATCTAATGGTATTTAGCCACGTGGATAAATTGTTTTTTTTAGAGATTTCTGAATTTGGGATTAATGGGATTTGTTTTTGCTGCTCACATTATCGAAAGATTTCATTTAAAATATGAGATACAGCAGTAGTTGCAAAACCTTTAAGGTATTAAAACTGACTCAGGAGTTGATAAATTATTGTGGCAGTAAATTTAAATTGAAGATTGGCGTCACACATATTTGTGATCCTCTTGGTGAGTTCATTCTCCCTCATGGACAAAGATGTGTTGATACATGTGATATTGTCAAATCCCAATTTCTGTATTTACATTTCTGTCTTCATGGACCACCTGGTAACTGCAGAATATCCTCAGGTATGGATTTATTGATCATTTCTGCAAGAGAAAGTAGTCCCCAGATAGTTTTACAAAGTCAGTTTAAAATACCGTGAGCACCGCAAACTTGTAACCACGACAACGTAACAGTGAAATGCTTTATTTATGCCATTTTTTCAAATTCAAGAAAGAAAAAGTCAGAGTTATTATGCTTGTGTTTGTGAATATCCATCTGCTCGTCGTCAGCGTCTACCCCGTCCTGTTCACCGCAGAGTACGGATCCTGGGAGCGAGTGTGAGGGCTCAGCTGCTGCCAGAAACACAACACGAACAGCGTTAGGTCACATTTCATAAGCTGGGGAACAAATGCTCTGGTCCAACTATTCTCCTTCAAGTTTGAAAAAATGTATAGAAAAAAAAATCCTTCTGCAGGGACACATTTTTTCGGGGTTGCCGTGGAGAAGACAAACTGTTCTGGAATGCAACAAATCCCAAAATGTAGCAGCATCTGAAGATGGAGGGCGTGAACTCACTTCATAGTCAGGCGAGCGGGGCGGCGGCGGCCGGCCTCCTGGGCGAGCAGCTGAAGACGATGACAGAGTTATGTAAGATGTTCACACGTGTGGTAGAGGAATGTTGAGTGGTAGATTGTGTTTATTTACTCGCAAAGTTACCTACATATTTACCTACCTAACTACCTCTACCTACCTACCTACCTACCTACCTACCTACCTACCTAACTCTACCCTGCCTGCCTGCCTACCTACCCCCATCTGCCACCTGCACCTACCTCTGCCTGCCACCTGCCCACCTGCCTGCCCACCCTGCCTGCCTGCACCTACCTGCCTACCTACCCACCTGCCCTACTGCCCCCTGCCACCTGCACTGCCACCCACCTGCCTGCCCACCTACCCACCCACTGCCTGCCACCTGCCTCTACCCACCTGCCTGCCTGCCTCACCTGCCTGCCTGCCACCCTACCTCCACCCACCCTGCCTGCCCACCCACCCACCTCTCACCACCTGCCCACTGCCCTGCACCCACCTGCCTACTGTCTCCCCCACCTGCCCACCTCACCCACCTGCACTGCCTACCTCTACCTCCACCTGCCTCCACCCACCCACCCACCTGCCACCTGCCCACCTACCCACCTACCCACCTACCTGACCCCTGCCACCTACCTACCTCCATCTACCCACCCACCCACTGCACCCACCTACCCACCTGCCTACCTCATCTACCCCTACCTCACCTACCTACCTCCCACCCACCCACCACCTCTACCTACCTACCTACCTCATCTACCTACCTACCTACTCATCTACCTACCTACCTACCTACTGACCGACCTACCTACCAATGTACTTTTCACCACCGTTAAAAAATAATTGAAAAATGATTAGCAAAAGCTGCATCATCTGCACAAGAAGACGTAGAGTCCTGTCTACGAACCTCAGTTCTAAAATATGGGTGCGATACAACTTCAGTCCAATATACACAAGATAACAACACACACACACACACACACACACACACAGTATAATGCTGTCTCTGAACTCGAGTGCACTCATACCTTTGGAGGCATGAGTAAGTCCGGCTGAGCTCTTCTTCTTGGTGCAGCGGTAGATGAACGCCATCACACACGCCGTCGCCACCACGTCCCCAACGATGGTCCAGCCAACCACGACGGCGTCCAGCTCGTAACAGTTGTCACACACTGGAGGTCAAAGGTCAGCAGGTGAACTGAGTGCAAGTTCAGACATCGGATGTTTTTTTCTTCTTCTTTGTACTCACCCTTTCCTTTGACGTAGAAATAATACGTTATTTCTTTATCGTGCTCAAAGTATTTGCAGTGGTAAACGCCTCTGGTGTATCCACCGTACTGGAGTGTGTAGGATTGGGAGTAATTGGGTCCTTTTTCTAGTTTCCTGAACCACATCCCGGTTTGAGGACAGACCATCGTGAAGTCTTTCTGCCAGAACGTTACTCCTCCTGAAAAAACATGGACACATGTTCAGTGTATTTGCGTTAGCTGGTTATTTTCATCGGGACCAGTTCTTTTCTGGGGAAAGCCGGATGACCAGAGAGATGAGAACGACCTTTCTCATGTCTGTGAAACATCAGGCCTGCCATAAATACACTGATATGGAATTATCTCAAATAAAAGGCAGAGTTATCAAAATATCTAAGAAGCAAGACAGATATTAGGAAACGAAAACGCCAGAATGAAAGGAGTCCACAGCACAGTGAGAAACATACGGAAACATACAGAAAGATATGGAAACATGCGGAAACATACGGAAACATGCGGAAACATACAGAAACATGCAGAAACATACAGAAACATACGGAAACATACGGAAACATGCGGAAACATACGGAAACATACAGAAACATGCAGAAACATACAGAAACATACGGAAACATACAGAAACATACGTAAACATGCAGAAACATACAGAAACATACGGAAACATACGGAAACATACAGAAAGATATGGAAACATGCGGAAACATACGGAAACATGCGGAACATGCAGACATGCGGACATGCAGAACATGCGAAACATACAGAGAAACATGCGAAACATGCAGACATGCGAACATGCAGAACATGCAGAAACATGCGAACATACGAAACATACAGAAACATGCAGAAACATACGAGCATGCAGAACATGCAGAACATGCTGAAACATACAGAAACATGCAGAACATACGAACATGCAGAAACATGCAGAACATGCGAAACATGCAGAAACATACGCAAACATACGACATAGAAACATGCGGAACATGCAGAACATGAAACATGCAGACATGCGGAACATGCAGAACATGCGGAAACATACGGAAACATACGGAAACATACAGAAACATGCGAACATAACGAAACATGCAGAACATAGCAGAAACATAGCAGACATACGAAACATGCGAAACATGCAGAAACATGCGAACATGCGAACATACAGAAACATGCAGAAACATACAAAAACATACGGAAACATGCAGAAACATGCAGAAACATACGGAAACATGCAGAAACATGCAGAAACATGCAGAAACATGCAGAACATGCAGAAACATGCGAAACATACGAACATACAAACATGCAGAAACATGCAGAAACATACAAAAACATACGGAAACATGCAGAAACATGCAGAAACATACGGAAACATGCAGAAACATGCAGAAACATGCAGAAACATGCGGAAACATACGGAAACATACGGAAACATACGGAAACATGCAGAAACATGCAGAAACATACGGAAACATACGGAAACATACAGAAACATAACGAAACATACAGAAACATGCAGAAACATACAAAAACATACGGAAACATGCGGAAACATGCAGAAACATGCAGAAACATGCAGAAACATACGGAAACATGCAGAAACATGCAGAAACATACGGAAACATACGGAAACATACGGAAACATACGGAAACATAACGAAACATGCAGAAACATGCAGAAACATACAAAAACATACGGAAACATGCAGAAACATGCAGAAACATGCGGAAACATACGGAAACATACGGAAACATACGGAAACATACAGAAACATAACGAAACATACGGAAACATACAGAAACATACAGAAACATGCAGAAACATACAGAAACATAACGAAACATGCAGAAACATGCAGAAACATACGGAAACATGCAGAAACATGCGGAAACATACGGAAACATACGACATGCAGAACATACGAAACATACGGAAACATGCAGAACATAACAGAACATACGGAAACATGCAGAACATGCAGAAACATACAGACATACGAGAACATGCGAAACATGCAGAAACATGCAGAACATACGAACATGGAACATGCAGAACATGCAGACATGCAGAACATGCAGAAACATGCGAAACATGCAGAACATGCAGACATACGGAAACATACAGAAACATGCTGAAACATACGGAAACATACGGAAACATACAGAAACATACGGAAACATACGGAAACATAACGAAACATACAGAAACATACGGAAACATGCGGAAACATACAGAAACATAACGAAACATGCAGAAACATGCAGAAACATACGGAAACATGCAGAAACATGCGGAAACATACGGAAACATACGGAAACATACGGAAACATACGGAAACAAACAGAAACATAACGAAACATACGGAAACATACGGAAACATGCGGAAACATACAGAAACATAACGAAACATGCAGAAACATGCAGAAACATACGGAAACATGCAGAAACATGCGGAAACATACGGAAACATGCGGAAACATACGGAAACATACGGAAACATACAGAAACATACGGAAACATACGGAAACATGCGGAAACATACAGAAACATAACGAAACATACAGAAACATGCAGAAACATGCAGAAACATACGTAAACATGCAGAAACATACAGAAACATACAGAAACATGCGTAAACATGCAGAAACATACAGAAACATAACGAAACATACAGAAACATGCAGAAACATGCAGAAACATACGTAAACATGCAGAAACATACAGAAACATATGGAAACATGCAGAAACATGCGGAAACATACGGAAACATGCAGAAACATACAGAAACATACGGAAACATACAGAAACATGCTGAAACATACGGAAACATACGGAAACATACAGAAACATACGGAAACATACGGAAACAAACAGAAACATAACGAAACATAACGAAACATACAGAAACATAATGAAAAATACAGAAACATGCAGAAACATACAAAAACATACGGAAACATGCAGAAACATATGGACACATGCAGAAACATGCAGAAACATGCAGAAACATACAGAAACATACAGAAACATACAGAAACATGCTGAAACATACAGAAACATACGGAAACATGCAGACACATACAGAAACATGCAGAAACATATGGAAACATACGGAAACATACAGCAAAGAAACGCAGGAGATTAGAGAAGTTGCTCTTAAAGGCCACATCCCTGTTGTTGTTGTTGTTCTCAATTCAGACCATTATATTCAAACTTGAAGACTTTAGTTTGAATGAAATACAATAGAAACACGTGACTGTGGGATTCACCTTCAGCGGCCGTGGCGGCAGCTGTGACCAGGAGGAGGAGGAGGAGGAGGAGGAGGAGGAGCGCCGCCCGGACGCCCGTGCTGTTCATCTTCCAGAGACGACCTCTGTGTCCGGAGCCTTGTCCTCTCAAGGTCGGCTGAACAGGAACGTCGAAGACTTGCTGGATCTCTCTCCCTTCTCTCTCTCTCTCTCTCGCTCTCTCTCTCTCTCCCCCCACACAGGAAGTATTTTAGTTTTTCTCAACACGAGTTCACGGTTAAACCTCAAAGTGAAGTCACACTGAATCACTACCGAGCTTCGGCATCTTGCTTCTTGGTGATTCCCGGTTCATTCTCCTTAGTTAAAAAACACACAATTAACTTTATCTTTACTATTTATTATTTATTTATTATAGTATATATAGCACTTTTAAATGAGATCTCAGTGGAACTTGATTCAAGACATTTATACAGTTCAGATAAAAATGAATTGTCTGAATGAGACACTAGAACTGATTACATCACATTACAGTCACACATATTATTTATGCTGATTTTTTGTCGGAAAAATGAGAATTTAATATGTATAAATGTGTACAACCTCTCTCTCTCTCTCTCTTTGAGGACAAATTGTGAATATTTGATGGTTGTAAAAGTCCGTAATGCACATTTACAGCCATCAAATATTCCGTGTAATTACAGTTTTTTTCATTTGCTAAACGACAGTGGGCACAACTGGAGTCACATGTGCAAAAGTCTAACTCCAGTCTGCACAGCAGCAGTTCATGTGGACCAAACTCTAGTTTGTTTTTCATTGCTTGAACACAGTTTTCAAAACTCTACACACTTATCCCATGACTTTAACCACAACCTGCACAACACTGTGGATGTACAGCACTTTGTTCAAATGCTAACACACTGCCGTCAAAACTGTGAACCACACATTCAAAACGGAATAGAGTTCAACCTTGTGCCTTTCAAACACTGCTGATTGCAATTTCAGCTGAAAGGCTAAGCAGGTGTCTTGTTTTAGACTTGTTAGTGAACACACACATATATATATATATGTATATATATATATATTACAGTATATATAGGTAGAGCTCAGAAAGACTCATTTTGGAAATGGAACAAGGAAGACGGGTTCGTGGAGGGAGAAGGGTGGCAGGGAGAGGGGGATGCGTGGAGGAAGACAAAGAGCTGTTATTCCAGATGGAATAAGGGTTCCACTTATAGAGCATGGAATGTAATGTCGTGAACCAAGTGTTTGGTCACCACCCACATGACCAAATGTCTCTTTTGGAAGCCATGCATGTCGGATGTGAGGACACGAGTCCAGAGGACTGCCAGGGATGGATCAGGCCCTCCAGAAGGTTCTTCCCCAGGTGGCAAGAGAGAACATTAGATGTGATGTTGATGACAACATGTGGCCTGATGCTAGAGAGAGGCAGGATTAGCCCCTCAATTATTTGTTTGAATTATGTACTTTTAGTTTGTACCTTTTTTTTCTCATTACTGTAATTCCGTAAATTACTGTAGACTATTGAAGCAAGCTGCTAATTTTCATTTACCTTAAAGAATTGTTATGTTCTAAAAAATTTAATAAATCATGTGAAAGAATGTCACTCTTTTCTTTGAAGAAAATATTACTTTGTTTGAAGTCACTGAAATTGTTCAAACTGTGAAAGATGAAAAGTTAGTATTTTCTGTATTGGTGTTTGATGCTCGTGTTTTTACTCTGTGTGTGTTCTGAGTGACAGTGTGTGTTACCTCAGTGTGTGTTACCTCAGTGTGTGTTCTGAGTGACAGTGTGTGTTACCTCAGTGTGTGTTACCTCAGTGTGTGTTATCTCAGTGAGGGCTGTGCAGTGTTTGGCTGCACTGAGCGTGTTTTGAACCATGTGTTAAGAGTTGTGTTGCTTGGAATGAGTTTTGCAGGTGATGTGAACTGTTTAGCTCAGGTGACTGTTGGTAGTGCAGACTGTGGTTAGAGTTTTGCACATGTGACTCCAGTTGTGCCCACTGTCGTTTAGCAATCGAAAAAAACTGTAATCAGAAGTTTATGAACTTATGATCTGTTTTCATTCTGGCTCCCTTTAGTGTGAACGATAAACTGCATATATGTATGAGTTGTTATGCTTTCATACATATCTGTACACATCAGTAAATGTGTTGAATAATATGCAATATCTCCGTCTATATAATATATCATTTATGATAATATATGTGGTGCCAAATGCTGATTGTTTTTCTTCTTCTTTCATCATCATCATCATCATCATCATCATCATCATCATCATCATCATGAACACACATAACGGCTCCGACACTTACAAACATCAACAGGATAATGAAGTTAGTACAAATGTTTACAGGTTGACTCTTGACAATTTACGTAGAATTATAGGCTGCACCTTTGTGAAATTAACAATAAAGTAAATGCACTTTTCGTTTTTCAGTCACGCATATTTACTGTGAGATTTCACTCAAAGAAAACATGTCAACATGCAGAATGTTGACATGTTGACACATGAGCAGCACACAGGTGGTGCTCATCAAAGTGCAGCTCTGCCCCCCAGTGGTTCAAACTGGTAACTTGCAGCTCACTGGGTTATTATCACCTTTAAAAAAAAAACGGGTATTTCTTCTTCTTCTTCTTCTTCTTCTTCTTCTTCTTCTTCTTCTTCTTCTTCTTCTTCTTCTTCTTCTTCTTCTTCTTCTTCTTCTTCTTCTTCTTCTTCTTTGACTTTTTGATTTATTGACATTAATTGGGTTAACTGGGTAATAATCACCTTTTTTAAACTGGTATTTCTTCTTCTTCTTCTTCTTGTTAAACTCATTTTCTTTGACTTTTAGATTTATTGAAATCAATTGGGTTAACTGGATAATTATCACCTTTTTTAAACTGGTATTTCTTCTTCTTCTTCTTCTTCTTCTTCTTCTTCTTCTTCTTCTTCTTGTTAAGCTCATTTTCTTTGACTTTTTGATTTATTGAAATGAATTAAATCAACATATTTGAGTGAATTCATTGAGAGGAGGTCACACAGTGAGACCACACTTAGTCAAGACGTTATATTAAATCACGAGACTCCAGACATCACAAACCACTAGATCATATTTTAGTAAGCATTATATTTGCATACATATCCATACAGCACGTGTGTTTTACGCAATGGCTTTTCCCATCACACACCACGCAGCAGCAGAACAGGTTGGGTGAGCGTCAGGTAGGCTATGTGCCACTTTGGGGTTTAACGTGCTTTGCGCGCGCGCGTGTGTGAGAGAGAGAGAGAGAGAGAGAAAGGGAGATAAGAAGGCAGCGAGGAGAGTGGATGACTTTGTTACTCCGCCCGTAAATGTGGTGGGAGGGCGCAGAAATGAAACGCGTGAGCGCATCGGCGAGTTGGGACGCGTCTTTGGAGAGATAAGGTGGAAGAGAGGACTCAACGCAACTTCACGGTTAAAAAAAACAACCCTCTCCGAAAAGGAAATCCACAGAGTTCCATCAGCCCGCTGTCGAGTTATTATCGAGTCTCAGAGGGTTGACTGCCTCCCGGTCTCTGTGGTCGTCGGACAGCCCGCCGTCCATCCAATGTGCGTAAAAGGGCTCTATTTCCTCACCGTCCTGTCTGGACTCGCAGCTTCAGGTGAGACACCCCCCCCCCTCTTTTTCTTTTTTTTAAGTGTAAGGAGGTGAAACGAGGAAACATAGTGTTGTTTTTGTTGGTTAATGCGAGGTGTTGTTTATCACTTTGTGTTCGGCATACTTTATTCTGTTCTATCCAAGTGCATTTGATGTGTTTTAAAGTCAACCAATAACACGTTGTTTTGAGTTATATCCCACCCCCCCCTCCGGGGACACAGCAGCCTATCCATACATGCATTTTTTTTTTTAAACGATGCTAATTACATAACGAGCCTTCTATCTCTGCTTGAATCTGGGCTTTCCAAAAGTTGACATTGTTGCCGTGTTTATGTTCCACATCCCGAGTGGGATCTCTGAGACGTAACAGGAAGGCTGAGTTAAAGCGGGGGAAAGCTTGATTGTCCGTCCGGCAGTGAACGCTCCGCAGGGACCCCGTACATCCCAGCCACCGCGCGCGTCCGTCGTGCGTCATTGGGAGAACTTTGGCACAGTGGCACCGAGCGCGCGGAGGATTCCTGTAAACCATGGGGGGCGACATAATGCTTTTACAGTAGACCTCGTAACTCCGGCCGCATTGTGTTGTGGATCCTCACCTCCTTTTCCTGCCTAATTAAAAGTGCATCTGTGCTCACAGTAACAGAGAAGTGGGCCCTCTGGAAGTCCTCCTGCTTCCCGTGCAAGAGGGAGGAGGGGGGAGGGATGGAGGGGGGGATGCAGGATAGTCAGTTGGAATCACAACAACCCGTCAGACACAAACAACCACAAAGACACGAGATATATCCGATTGTTATTGCTGCTCCCATCTGAACGCTGCAGGCTAATGGACCCGTGTTTTTAATATCACAAATTAGTGCTATACCAGGGGCGAGTCCATTCGGCACGCCGCTTAACCTTGAAGTAATCTGTGTGCTTCCCATTTAAATGGATTATATTGATTGAGCGCTGCCAGAGCACCATAGGGACTCCCCATAGGAGCGAGCTGCTGGTGTTTACACGGAGCATGTGCCATGCAGATCCATCGCAGGCTGAGTGTGTATATATATATATATATATATATATAAATACACACTGTGTGGACATGGAGGGGTAATCAAACACCAGCGTGTTGGAACTGATTAAAGCTCAGCGGCGTCGCGTCTGTTATCGCTCACGATGCCTTCGGCCTCACTGCGTTGGCAAAATGGCGCAGCGGAACATCGGCCTCCCGGTTCCTCCCCTCAGGTCCACAGGTGTGACGCGAGAGCAGCAGGCCGGCCCGTCACTCATCCCACACGACCAAAGACTCACTGCTTTGAAGGAGATACGATCTGGACCTTCATCGCTCTTGTGTGTTTCACAGAGTTGTAATTTAAGAAAATACTATTCTGGATTGAAACACAGATTAGCACTTCAGTGGCACTTAAATGGCTCTTACTTATTACTTATGGTACTTTTGTCGTTCGACTTTCTTGAAGAGATGTTACTTTCTGGGTTCTTGTTGTTCTGAGTTTGTACTCTCGGTTGATGCAGTTATTGTAAGTCGCTTTGCATAAAAGCGTCTGCTAAAGGACAACACTATTAATCCGAATTTGCGTCGAGACGCCCATCGGGAGTTGTGCTGGAACCCGAATGGAATGATTTCCATATTTTAGACTCTTTATATTTGTGAGGTGTGTGCCGGATGTCAAAGCAGGGTCAGTGAAACGCTCTGGTGGAGGTGGAGGTGGAGGTGGAGGCCCCAGTCCACCACTGGCGTGTGCTTTGTGTGTACTTATTGTTTCTTATTCCGTCCTGTGGTCCTGTTTTGTGTTTCATGCTTTTGACGATGCAATTTGAGTAGCAGCTTACTTTTTTAAACGTTGGTTTAAAAGCTTGAACATCGAGATGAGATAAACCAATGAGGAGAGAAAGATTAGACCGGATTATTGTCAATCCTCCACTAAACCCAGACGGGGGGGACGGGGGGAGGTAAAGAAACAACAACAACAACAACAACAACGTTCTTCTCGACCCCCTGCTCTTAATGATAAAGACTTCTTTTCTCCTTTTGTCTTCCTCGAATATTTCCTTCTTCAGAATGTGTGACGTGTGCCAACCTGTTCCGATTTACTGGTTTCACACTTCCCCCTCGCACACACACACACACACACACACACACACACACACACACACACACACACACACAGACACACACACACACACACACACACACACACACACACAGACACACACACACACACACACACACACACACACACACACAGACACACACACACACGCACACACACACACACACACACAGACACACACACGCCTCTGTCTGGTTCCGCGGCAGACGAGCGGCCTCTCGCGTCCGTTTCCTGTCACATAGCAGCGACTTCTCCTACCCCGCCACAATAAGAGAGGTGAGGTCGCTGGAACAAAAGCACGCCTCTTCTTAAAGCGATGCGCCGCGCCGACACACCTCGGAGGCCACCCCGTCTCTTTTATGCGTCGGATTTTGGAGTTGACATCGTCACGTTGACTTGCAACAAAAACACACCAATCCCACACACACACACACACACACACACACACACACACACACACACACACATGGCTTGTGTTCATCTGAATCTATGCAAACACCGCCTATTTGTGAGCATGGGTTTCTGTTTGCCCAGCCTCGTTCTCACACACTCCGTCAGCCCGTCACTCGCTCCTCAAAGTGTGTTTGGAGTTTGGCTGTAAACAAGTGGATCTTCCAGCTAAAGCAACACCTTCCTCTCTCCTGGTTGATGTGAGGGACGAGCCAACGGATTCCACAGGATACCAGCAGCTCTTTAGGATCTGTTCACGTCGACCGTTGAATTAGATTTGTCTAATTTCGCAATCATTTCCCTCCGTCAGCTTTATAATATTTACTGATTAAATGCGGCGTAGTCACGGGGAAAGAATTTCTCCGGGTGAGAAGTTTCTCGGTCCTAATCTCCTTTTTCCTGGTGTATGTTTCGTATGCGTTCCTTTAATATGCAGACGTTGTTATTTAAAAACACCGCCTCTGCATACGAATGAGCGGCAGAGGCAGCCAAGTGTCCCGTTTTGCTTACTTATGATGCGACACTCAGCTATTTAAATGATTAAGGAGAGGCGGGGTGGGGCAGGGGAAGGACGCTCGAATATTTCCTCCACCTCTCATTCATGTCCGTCCCGTGTGACGACATGAGTGCTTTTCTGGTTTCGATGGCAGCATGTTTATGTGTTTGATTATATTACAGTGGCACTCGGGAGGGAATATATAAATACATTAGTAAAAGTTGGATGCTACTTTCAGATTTCTTTCTGCCCATTGTTTTCTAGCGTGGCCTGATTAGGAAGTAATTTAGCTGTCGTGGCATTTTCAAAAGAATATCCAAATGCATGCAGTCAGAGGTCAAGATTGTTTGACCTTTAGTCTCTAGCAGAGCTCATAGGGTCCATTGGATCCGGCTGGGTCGGATGTCATGGCCCTGCTGATGCCCCGCCCACTCCTCCTCTCTACCTCCATCTGCCTGATGGATCATGGAGGTCTGGATCGTGGTCCATGCCGACTACCAACTATTCATACACTCTGTCACATTCATTGAATGTGTTATAACTCTGTTATGATTCCTTCTGGTCACATGACATCTATTATTCTTTCCATCCTGGAGAGGGATCCTCCTCTGTTGCTCTCCTGAAGGTTTCTTCCCTTTATTCCCTGGGTTGTTTCTGTTTTTTTGGAGTTTTTCCTGATCCGATGTGAGAGGTCAAAGGTCAGGGATGTCTAGGTGTACAGACTGTAAAGCCCTCTGAGGCAAATTTGTGATATTGGGCGAGACAAAAGAAACTGAATTGAATTGAATTTGTGTTTTTTCTATAGTCTCACTTAAAAAAAAGAAGAGCCAAAGATGATATAATAGAATTATTTTACAGGCAGAGTAGTCTCTTTTCTTCGTGTGATATTTGTGGCCCTTTAAGGCAGAAAGAGCAGAGGCTTGACCCCTGTGGTTTCTGATCTGCGTATACAGTATTTTGTTTATTGGCGTGCTTATTCCTCTCCTCAGGAGCAGAGGGGGAGGTCACGGAGGTCACTCGGACTCATATAGCACTCGCGGGACATTACACATACGGACCGGCCTGGACTCCGTAGTAAATACGGGAAGTCTTTGGAGGGTTGGATAGAAGTCATGGGGGCGTGTTGCATCGGAAAGTATACGTGCCGGACCCCCCGAGCAGTTTGCAATCCCGGGGGAGAAGTTGTTGAGTCAGCCGCGAGGTGGGAGTGGACGAGGTTTGATGGATTAAACTCTTATCCTCACTCAACCCTCGACTCGCTTCCTCTTCCCGCCGCCTGATGAATTACAAATGGCCAGGAGGAAGAGGTGGGGGTGAGTGTGTGTGTGTGTGTGTGTGTGTGGTGGGGGGGGGCTTTAAAGTGTTTTCAAACGCGTTCTTAGAGTTTCCTATACGTGTGGTGTGGTTCATACATCTATAGGGTTAAAAGAGGACTAAGAATAGAAGAAATTTTTTTTCTTCAAAATTGCAATTTGTGACATTTTCATATGAGGGAATGTCTGTTTTCTGTCTTTCTGAAAGAAGAGTGATTTCCCATAAATCAGTTTAGTGTTCCATACCCCCGGCGTCTGGTCCGACTCTGGTACTGACCGTTTTGGAGGACTGTGAGCAAGCATATAGTCAACAAATCAAAGCAAAAATCATCAAATGAAATAGAAAAACACCGATTTTTACAGATACTGGCTGAGAGAAGAGAGGGGGAAGTCGTAAGCTTCCGTATGCACGGGAATACGGATATTGATCATACATTACATGACCACAAGCCTGTGGCTGCCTGAGTATTGCATCTATATGTGAGTGCTGCTCTTGTCATTCCACAAAAGCGATACCACAAGTGTGTGTGTGCAGGCCGGTCAAGTTCTTCTCAGGGAAATAATTTCTTTATGAAAAACTGCTTCTGTTCACCAATGCATCACCAGGTTGAAATGAGAAAAAGACACTATACATATTATAGTGGAATTAAGGAGCAAAAAACCATGAAGACTATACAAAAGTACCAAAACGCATACGTTTGGCCTTACATTGTTAGCTTCGCATTGAAAATGCGGAAGGTTATGTTTTGATCGCTGTGTATTTATTTATTTATTTATATATTTATTTATTTATTTGTATGCGTGTTACTCGCATAACTAGAAAAGTATTAAACCGAATCGCATGACATTTGGTGGGATGATTGGTTATTATCCGGGGACCATTTGATTAGATTTTGTGATCGATCGGGTCAAAGGTCAAGGTCATGAAAAGGTCAACATCTTCTTTTATCACATGACATTTGGTGGGATGATTGGTTATTATCCGGGGACCATTTGATTAGTTTTTGGGATCGATCGGGTCAAAGGTCAAGGTCATGAAAAGGTCACAATCTTCTTTTTACCATAGCACGGTAAATTGTTATCCAATTGGCATGCAACTAATGCCAACATGTTCATAATTCAATGCCCAATCTTATGATATGCGAAGGTATGCGCTCTACCGAGTGCCCGTTCTAGTTTTTGCTTGTCTTGACACAACATGTCCACGGCGAAGCGGACTGGAAACCAGCATGAAGATGTCCATCTCAGGGGTTCCCTCCCATTACAACCCTCAACACTTACACTGTCCCTCAACTCCCTCCCTCCTCTGGGAGCACACACTGTTACCTGAACCTGCTATTCCCAGCCCTCAGCATGAAAGACGGGCCTTGTTAATGAGAAACTAACCCGGGCTTGTGAAACCTCTCACAAAGGAGAGAAGAGGCTCTTTGTAACCCGCTGGGCTCTTTGTGGGTTTAGTCATGTCCTAAGTGTTTCCTCCCAAACCGCTGTAAACAGAGAATCATGTTTCCTCCGGTGGTCCCTTTGTTTCTGAGCCGTAATGAGGAGAGGAAAGGCCCGAACACATATCGGCGAGGACGTAACGTAATGAAACCAATTCCCGGATTCAGAGCGGCCATGCCAGCTGCTTGATTCCTCCCGCTGTGTTTCCTTCCACTCTCTTGAAGTCCAAGAAGACTCAACATCCTCTCGGCGCAAAGGAACGACCAGGTCAGTCGTATACTGTGAAGGAAACACCTCTCGAACGCCGATTGGATCTCCAAGGTCCAATCAAACCATCTGTCAGTGCAGCTCTGCTTTCCCTCTGCCGGTTATGAATCTGCATATTTATGAGCGACCGCATCAAGGAGGCCCCTCGAGCTTCAAGACGACGCGAAATCACTGACGAGGATTTGTTTCGTGCGATTAAGGGAAGCGTGTTATGTTCATTCTGCGGATGGGTTTTTAAGACATTCAAAGACAAACATGTTCAGAATGCCAGAGGGTGTTTGCCGAGCAGTTGTGTCAAGAGTTCAATATATCGAGCGTGCCTCTATGCGGTGGGAAGCACCCTCGTCCCCGACTGGCCTGAGAAAACCCAACGGCGTTAAGAAAGTTAAGGTTGGGAATAGTTATATCTGTGGGGCACTTCTAGGAGCATTTCATTGCCTAATTCGTGGGGCTGTTGTTTGGGTCACATCTCCCCGCCATGTGGAAGTTAGCCCTGGATGCTATTAGAGTTAGCATCTCTGGCTTCTGTTGGACATGGACAAGTCAAAGCCCGACTCCTCCAACTCATTACCCGAGATAGAGATTTGGTTAGTCCTCATCTGGATGCCTTTACTCTTCTAAGATACGTACCGTTTGAGAAAAAAAGAGAGGAATAAAACAATAAATGTGAGCATTATTTCCCTGATCATACATCCCCAAATGTATGTATTGCCATCTCTTCTACATGGATCATCAGCTGGGGAAGATGTGACTTTTTACTTGGAACATGCTGGCAGCTGGAAATATACATACAAAAACTAGAATGGGCACTCGGTAGAGCGCATACCTTCGCATATCACAAGATTGGGCATTGAATTATGAACATTTTGGCATTCGTTGCATGCCAATTGGACAAAAATGTATCGTGCTATGGTAAAAAAAAGATGTTGACCTTTCCATGACCTTGACTTTGACCTTTGACCCGATCGATCCCAAAATCTAATCAAATGGTCCCCGGATAATAACCAATCATCCCACCAAATTGCATGCGATTCGGTTCAATACTTTTTGAGTTTTGCGAATAACACGCATACAAATAAATAAATAAATAAATAAATACACGGCGATCAAAACATAACCTTCCGCATTTTCAATGCGAAGGTAATAAGCTGCTGGCGTTTCCAACCGCTAGTTAGCTGGCTAGGTAGCTAGCTAACTAGCAAATAAAGTATTTCGCCTTTGTGCGAAATCAAAAAGCGCCACATAATTGCACATGATGATTCACAATCTGTATCACAAGCACAGTAGTGAACTAGAATGGGCACTCGGTAGAGCGCATACCTTCGCATATCACAAGATTGGGCATTGAATTATGAACATTTTGGCATTAGTTGCATGCCAATTGGACAAAAATGTATCGTGCTATGGTAAAAAAAGAGTTTGACCTTTCCATGACCTTGACCTTGACCTTTGACCCGATTGATCCCAAAATCTAATCAAATGGTCCCGGATAATAACCAATCATCCCACCAAATTTCATGCGATTCAAGAACATTTTGACCTGTTCATGACCTTTGACCTTGACCTTTGACCCGATCGATCCCAAAATCTAGTCAACTGGTCCCCGGATAATAAACAATCATCCCACCAAATTTCATGCGATTCGGTTCAATACTTTTTGAGTTCTGCGAAGATTTTGACCTGTTCATGACCTTTGACCTTTGACCCGATCGATCCCAAAATCTAATCAACTGGTCCCCGGATAATAAACAATCATCCCACCAAATTTCATGCGATTCGGTTCAATACTTTTTGAGTTCTGCGAAAGATTTTGACCTGTTCATGACCTTTGACCTTTGACCCGATCGATCCCAAAATCTAATCAACTGGTCCACGGATAATAAACAATCATCCCACCAAATTTCATGCGATTCGGTTCAATACTTTTTGAGTTCTGCGAAAGATTTGGACCTGTTCATGACCTTTGACCTTTGACCTTTGACCCGATCGATCCCAAAATCTAATCAACTGGTCCCCGGATAATAAACAATCATCCCACCAAATTTCATGCGATTCGGTTCAATACTTTTTGAGTTTTGCGAATAACACGCATACAAATAAATAAATAAATAAATAAATACACGGCGATCAAAACATAACCTTCCGGCATTTTCAATGCGAAGGTAACTAAGGCTGAGGGGTTTATGGTTTGGTTTAGCACAACAGCGCCCCACCATTTCACCCCCGAAGCTACAGCAGATTAGAAATGGTTTCTCCCTCTGCCCTCACTGACGTAGCGCATGGCATGTAGCCTCCTCCATCTGGCAGCGTGAGATTAAGACACGGCGAGGCACGGAGGAAGTTATGCAGCGTTAACGCCGCCTATACGCTCTTTGGCATTGAGTGAAATATTATACACTACTTGAGTTTTTTTTCTTTTCTCGTGCCTCTTCGAAAGGCTTTTATACAATTTTGGGACGATGCCAAGCCAAACAAACCTAATCACACTTGAGTGGGTTTGGTTTGATTATTTTACAGTGGGTGAAAAGTATTCGCCCTCTTGAGACGAGCCGGTGGACCAGAATGTACCGGCAGGTTGACGGGAAGAATCCAGTGCATTAAAGTTTCAGCACGGTCGCTTTATTGTGATTGTTGGAGCTATTTAATTTGACATTTGTATTTAGGTTTAATTGTTAAGTAATATTGATCGTTTATTGCTTATTACCTTCGCATTGAAAATGCGGAAGGTTATGTTTTGATCGCCGTGTATTTATTTATTTATTTATTTGTATGCGTGTTAAAACCGAATCGCATGAAATTTGGTGGGATGATTGTTTATTATCCGGGGACCTTTTGATTAGATTTTGGGATCGATCGGGTCAAAGGTCAAGGTCATGGAAAGGTCAACATCTTCTTTTTTACCATAGCACGGTAAATTTTTATCCAATTGGCATGCAACTAATGCCAAAATGTTCATAATTCAATGCCCAATCTTGTGATATGCGAAGGTATGCGCTCTACCGAGTGCCCGTTCTAGTTTAGGTTATATTTTGATATGTTAGTTGTTTCTTATGATAGTTGTAGTTTAGTTTAAAATATTTAGTTTTAGGTTCACTGATTGGGTAACACTGGACACCTGTGGTTATATGTAGAGGTGGGTAGGCACAGGACCAGCATGCACCAGGGTGGCCAATGGTTTTTTACCACAGCACAGAAAGGAAGTGTCAACATTTTGTTTGTTCTTTTTTGTTGGTTTAAGAAATAAATTATCAGAATACTAACAGGCAGAAATGGACAGTACTTTCTTTTGCATGCGTCACCAAAACCCACGGCGCATCAGTGGCGGTTTGACTTATATTTCTGTTTGATTTCGGGCGACAAATGGCCACCACAGTGATATATTGGACTTATTGATAGACATTATGGACTAATGCCAACACGGTTACATCTAATAAAGGATGTGCGTGTGTGTGTTGACCGCCGAGTCCCCTGAGAGATGCCAAACCCGACACACACACACTCACACACACACGTTACACACAAGCTTCACGATAGAAGATCCTTCTCGTCCATTCCAGTTTCTCCAGATGCTATACTGTTCCTGAATAGAAACAGCTGGAGTATACATTGACAACATTGCACACACAAACATACACGCTTTCCCCAGATGTTATTGTGAGATAAGAAGTTGACCGGAGGCGAAATCGGGTCCCTCCACGTGTGAACGTCTTTAATATTGGCTTTAATAGTTTGAAATTCAAGCCATCAGGTGGCAGATTGTCTGCCCACTTCACACAAAGGCATTCATTTTGTCTTTTGAATGACTGGTGACGAGTGGAATTGATCTCCTTTAAATCTTTCCAAAGCATTTAATAACTTTAATGAGGAGTAGAGCGACAGTCTGAATGAGAACAGGTTTTTTTTATTTCGTACGCCCTGAATGACCCGAGCTTTCTTCTGGTTCTGACTCAGCAGCACCTTTGTGTCAACTCGACAGGCATCCGCATGAAATTAAATTTCTGTCTGCACTCTGGCCCTGCCCTGCTCTCCTCAGGGTGCATAGCTCCATCCTAATAAGCCGTGAAAGCTCTCTCCCCGTGTCTGGACTCTGGGTGTGGTCAGCACTATAGAGCCGGTCAAGCAGCTCAGACATAAACAAGTCTCACAGACGTGCCGCAGTACCGAAATGGACAGACCAACAAGCAAACAAACACTATGACCTTATCTTCGTCCCACAGACTGCAATTATGTAGGAAACGTACATTTTCCATCATTTTGTTATCTTCTTGCTGCGTCAATACGGCACTCATTTCCTCATCGGCTCAATCACGCCGCTCTTGCTCTTTCATCACTTCAGCTCACTCTCTCATTTCGCCGTGTTTATCTCGCTCGTCTCGTTTTCTAAATGAGTCAAATTCTGCACTTCGCCCCAATTAGTGCCCGCTAATGACCGATTAAATGGAGATCGTGTACTTTTAGCCGCGGGGAAACGTTATTTAATGTAATTGAGGCGCTGTACATAGCCCCAACCGCTCTGTCATTCTGCTAAAATCCATTGTGCCTTCAAAAAGGCCCGATTAACCTTAATGCTTAAATCAGCTACGCTTGCGTCAAAGGAAAGAGTTTTTTCTTTTCTTTTGCTGCTGAAAGGAGATTAGCAATGCTTATTTTAATGAATAGATCGGTTTAATGAAGAGATTAGGAAACGAGGTGTTGCGGCCCGGCTTTCTTTCCTGATAAATGAAGCAATACGGTGGATTATTTCCATATCGGTTTAAGATTAGCTGGAGGAGCAGAGGCATTGCACAAATCCTACACTGAAATAAGGATTCAAAAATAGAGGGGTTTGACTGTGTATCCTGATTTGGTGACTAATGCTTGTTATAACAGAGATTTCCACCAAACACTCCTATATTATTCTCCTGTAAACCAGACTGAGATACTGTGCTACCAGCGCTGAGGTTGTTCTACAGCGACGCTTTGGGCTAAATGCTAAAGTCACCATGCTAACATGATCACAACAATAATGTCATCATGTTGATATTTTGCAGGTATAGCCCTCATAGGCTATTTACTATGTTCTCTGTGTTGATTAAGCGTGTTATATTATATTTGTTTGTGTGTGTATATATATGTACATATATGTTTCATTTGATATACATATATACTTCATTTTGTATTTTATATTTTACTTGTATACATCTATATCTTTCATCCCTGTTTTTTATATTTTATATTTTATTCTCGTGTGTTTAGTTTATTGGTGCTGCTACTGTGACGACAAATTTCCCCTTGGGGATTAATAAAGTATATATCTATCTATCTATCTATGTTAGCATGCACACATTTGCTAATTAGCTCTACACACAAGTCAACAGTGGCTGGTGGGATTCATGTGGCAGGCAATTGGTCATAAACCAAAGTGTTGGATGGATTAAAATGTTAAAAACAAAATAAACTAGAACGGGCACTCGGTAGAGCACATACCTTCGCAAATCACAAGATTGGGCATTGAATTATGAACATTTTGGCATTAGTTGCATGCCAATTGGATAAAAATTGACCGCGCTATGGTAAAAAGAAGATGTTGACCTTGTCATGACCTTGACATTGACCTTTGACCCGATCGATCCCAAAATCTAATCAAATGGTCCCCGGATAATAACCAATCATCCCACGAAATTTCATGCGATTCGGTTTAATACTTTTTGAGTTATGCGAATAACACACACGCATACAAATAAATACACGGCGATCAAAACATAACCATCCGCATTTTCAATGCGAAGGTAATTAAACTGTATTCATCTCCAAAGTGGTTTCCATTGTTTTTGAGGGGAACTTTGATGCCTGAATCAAATGTTACCTTAATCAGTAGGGTTGAGTTTCTGCCGATCGTGAATGTCTGCGGAAAACAAATATATTCTGGCAAATGTATAAAACAATTTGTTGAGATCTTTCAGTCGACAGACATCGCCATCTCCCCATCCCACGCTGCTGTCATTGTGAAGCAGAAGCGGCCGTCATCTTTCTGAAACGTGCGGTTGAATATACAACACTCATCCATACACACACACAAACACACACATACACACAGTGAGTTATTACTCTCTGGACTGACGCAGCCAACACCAATGTTATCTGCCTAATGAATGTACTAAACACAGGCAGTTTAATCTTCTAACTCTGGGGTTTCACGTACACTCAGGTAGAGGAAGAACGAGATAAAGGCTGGAGGTCTGCTCCCCGCGGAGTCCATCCATCAAATCAGTATTGAGTGTCATAAAAGGGGATATTTATTGATGAAATCCAAAGCAAGCGTAAACTGCAATCCCATTGCAAAGACGTGTGTGTTTTCATTCAGTAAAAATAAAATTTTGCATTTGAAAAAAAGAAGAAGGACCAGACGATTTGCAAAGATGGACAGCTCTTGCTGCGCGTGCTCTGCCTGTATTGCTCACTCCTCCCTGGCTTCACCGGGCTCATTTAAAACACATTAGGCTGTTAGAGGCCGCTGTCAAAGCCCAGCGATGAGAGAGAAGCCTGGCTATTTTTAAAGCTGCGTGGGGGCCGTCTGGTGGTCCCAACTCTCTCATCCAAGCCCACAGGAAACTCTCTCCAGCCTGATAAGGAACAGAGGACGCCGCCTGAGGAGCCAAGCCCCCCCGCTCGCATTTCCCTAGCTAGCTCCTCCCGCGTGAATATAGTGCAGGGGTAACAATAAAGTTACATTTTTCCCTCCTTGGACTTTTCTTATTTCTATTATTTGAGCCTTATATTGCCAGTAGAAATAGGGTAAAAATACCCGATGAATCTCTTCAATTTATATATTGTGTAATAAACTGTAAACTGTATTATATTAAGAATTGTGAAATGGCTGTATTGAGCAATCTTTAAAAAAAAAAATTGACCGCTAGAGGTTACACCTCATCCATTTACATCAGACCCTGATGTTAGCCGATTGTGTCGACAAAATCTAATAGTCTCATCTTATTTATGATGAAGTGCCCGCCAGGCTGCCCTTTTAGTGGATACAACATTAGAAAGTTCCCTGATGGCCCTGAAGTTGACGGCCCTATGGTAGATTAAACCGGATGAAGTGCCCTCTGAGGTGCCCTTAAAGAAGAGAACACATGATGAAGTTCCCTCTAGGTTTCATTCCAGAAGAGAACGCCTAATGAAGTTCCCTCTTGGGTGCCCTTAAAGAAGAGAACACATGATATAGTTCCCTCTAGGGTTCCATTACAGAAGAGAACGCCTCATGAAGTAATCTGTATCCAGGATTCTATTCGAGTGGAGAAAACATGATGAACTGCACTCTTGGGTTCTATTCAAGTGGAGAAAACATGATGAACTGCCCTCTTGGATGCCCCAATGTTAGATAAAACAGGATGAAGTGCACTTCTAGTGGAGAAAACATGATACACTTCCCTCTAGGGTTCCACTCCAGATGAGAACACATGATAAAGTGCCCTCTTGGATTCCATTCGAGTGGAGAAAACATGATGAAGTGCCCTCTTGGGTGCAGTGCTCTCTTATGTTCCATTCTAGTGGAGAAAACATGATGAAGTGCTCTCTCATGTTCCATTCCAGTGGAGAAAACATGATGAAGTGCTCTCTCATGTTCCATTCTAGTGGAGAAAACATGATGAAGTGCTCTCTCATGTTCCATTCGAGTGGAGAAAACATGATGAAGTGCTCTCTTGGGTTTCATTCGAGTGGAGAAAACATGATGAAGTGCCCTCTTGGGTGCAGTGCTCTCTTATGTTCCATTCTAGTGGAGAAAACATGATGAAGTGCTCTCTCATGTTCCATTTGAGTGGAGAAAACATGATGAAGTGCTCTCTCATGTTCCATTTGAGTGGAGAAAACATGATGAAGTGCTCTCTCATGTTCCATTTGAGTGGAGAAAACATGATGAAGTGCTCTCTCATGTTCCATTCTAGTGGAGAAAACATGATGAAGTGCTCTCTCATGTTCCATTTGAGTGGAGAAAACATGATGAAGTGCTCTCTCATGTTCCATTCTAGTGGAGAAAACATGATGAAGTGCTCTCTCATGTTCCATTTGAGTGGAGAAAACATGATGAAGTGCTCTCTCATGTTCCATTCTAGTGGAGAAAACATGATGAAGTATGGAGTGCCCTTCTAGTGGAGAAAACATGATAAAGTGACCTCTTGGGTTCCATTCGAGTGGAGAAAACATGATAAAGTGACCTCTTGGATTCCATTCGAGTGGAGAAAACATGATAAAGTGCCCTCTTGGGTGCCCCTATAGTTGATTATCAGGATGAAGTGCCCTTCTAGTGGAGAAAACATGATAAAGTGCCCTCTTGGGTGCCCCTATAGTTGATTATCAGGATGAAGTGCCCTTCTAGTGGAGAAAACACGAGGAAGTCTTGGTGACCCTCCCAGTTGATGAAACAGGATACAGTGCTTTCTTGGATGCCCTTCCAGAGGAGAAAAGCATGATAAAGTTGGATGCCCCAAGATAAAACACATTGCACTTCAAGTGGGGTGATGGCGTGCACTCTTGGATGCGCTTATGGTAGATAAAACATGATGCAGTGCCCTTTAGGGTGCCCTTCAAGTGGAGAAAACACAACGAAATGCATTCTTGGATGCCCCTACAGGATGAACAAAGATAAAGTCCCTTTAGTGCACCCTTCACCTGGATAAAACAAGATGTAATGCACTAACGGGTTCCCTTAACTGGAGAAATTGTGATGGAGTGCCATATAGGCTGCCCGACATACTAAAACACCGTCTGCACCCACCACACACATCCACCTTTTTTATTTCATTTGATGACCCACCAGTCCACCACTGGGAGACTCGATCCGCTCATTGGCGATGTGACGTTGACCTGTCGCCAGACAGAAACTCAGCATTAAGGCTGTCTCTGTCTGAGAGAGTGCATGTGTGTGTGTGTGTGTGTGTGTGTGTGTGTGTAAGGGCTAACTCCATTCTGTGGAGCTTCATCCATCGTTATATTGAAGAGCCAAATTGTTAGCAATATCCCTCCCTGCTCATCCAATCCATTCATTTCCCGTCTAATCGGTCTACAACGTAGCCCACTGTAAAGATTGGTACAGTCCACATCCATATAATCTTCAATTTCAGCCCCGTCTCAGCTGCAGTAGTGCAGCTAAAGTGGCTTTTATTCACCAACTGTCACAAATTAGTTTGCGCTGATCTGAAATCAGATTCTCGGGACGTAATTAATCAGATGTTTGAAAGCACATCTAATCTCGTACTTTCATCTTTTGGACCAATCTGTGTTTTTTCTTCTATATACTCGATATGTATCTAATATAGTTATAGTGACCACTTAGAGGTGGTGGTGCTCTTTCCTTGCAGCAGCAGCAGTGCGTCGGCGGAGGCTGGGTCACTGGGTACACACTCGCTCGGCAGTAAATTCCCCGATGAGGTTGAATTCATATCGTGTCTGCTGTGTTTCGCGGCTCTTTCACAAACCATTTATCTACGTATTGATTTTGCCGCGCGCGCCCTCCGTTCCGCTTCTGGGGCAAACACTCACGCGTTCGTGTGTTCTCGCAGGCGTGCTGCAGGTCAGCGGGATGCGTATATACACATCTGGGGACATGGAGGCCGTCAACGGGACAGATGTTCGTCTGAAGTGCACGTTCCAGAGCTCCTCGGCCATCAACCCCAACAACATCGTCATCTCCTGGAGCTTCAGACCCCTCAAACCAGGCCGAGAGGAGACGGTGAGTCTGTGTGTGTGTGTGTTTGCAAGAAAGCGAGAACAAATCTCAAACCTCCCTCATCGTGTCAGGGAGCATCCGCCCACTCAATCAACTGAGAGAGGACTCGATGAGTCATCCGACTCCCGACAGAGCATCCAAGACAGCCTATGTGTGTGTGTGTGGAGAGAAGATGCAGATTTTCTGCTCTTCCTTTTGTCTGTGAGTTTAAAATACCTTCCTTCTCCAGACTCAGTTTGGTATTTCGTGTATTTCCAATCTGTGACAATCCATCCGATCGAGCATCTACCTGATCGATTCCTCCTCTCAGGTGTTCCACTACCAGCAGCGGCCGTATCCTCCACTGGAGGGCATTTTCAGGAAGCGCATCAGTTGGGCCGGCGACATCATGGGCCGCGACGCCTCCATCATAATTCAGGAGGTCAAGTTCACCTACAACGGCACGTACATCTGCCAGGTCAAGAACCCCCCCGACGTCCACGGCTCGGTGGGAGAGATTCGGCTCCGTGTGGTCACCACAGGTCAGACACATATGTATTTGTATGTATTCCATGAATATGTCTTTTTATTCTTATCTGTGTCTGAAAACACGCCACATCATTTGAACCCATGCTGAAAGCAAAAAAAAGCACAGAATATTAGAGCAAAGGAAAATAATATTTAATTTCAGGGAAACTGTTGGAATGCACTCAAATGAATCAAATTATTCTTCCAATCGATATTTTTCTTTTTCAATATGACGCATTATAATTGAAAAAAATCTGCAAATGTTCCCTCGCAAATTGAATAATCAAATAAAATTCATTTAAAAAAAAGTATTAAAATGAATTTGCGACACAGCCTAACATTTGATTATGGTACGGTGATGCTTTCGAGTTAAATTGTAATTTCGCAATGCCAACAATACCAATGCTGTGCGGACGTTTGAGCGCTCATGATGTTTACCGTGTTTCACCGTATTAGATTAGCGTGTTAGTGTTGATGATATTTTCTAATTAAAGCTCAGCACAAAGGGAAGCTGAAACGAATGGGATGGACATGAATCTGTGAAGCATTTTGATTGCAATCCATCCAATAGGCTCAATCATCAAGTAGACCCAATCCATCCAATAGGCTCAATCATCTAGTAGACCCAATCCATCCAATAGGCCTAATCCATCCAAGAGGCCCAATCCGTCTAATAGGCCTAATCCATCCAATAGGCCTAATCCATCCAATAGGCCCAATCCGTCCAATAGGCCCTCGTCCAATTGGCTCAATCAACTAGTAATAATAATAATAATAATACATTCTATTTGGAGGCGCCTTTCAAGTCACCCAAGGTCACCTTACAATAAAATCAAACAGGATACAGGATAAAAGTATGAAAGATAAAAACACCATTAAAACAGAAGATCAACATAAAAACAAGTGGAGTGTACAGGATCCAGTTATAGTATACCCAATCCATCCAATAGGCCCAATCCATCCAATCGGCTCAATCATCTAGTATACCCAATCCATCCAATAGGCCCTCGTCCAATATGCCCAGTCCATCCAATAGGCCCTCGTCCAATAGGCCCAGTCCATCCAATAGGCCCTCGTCCAATAGGCCCAGTCCATCCAATAGGCCCTCGTCCAATAGGCCCAGTCCATCCAATAGGCCCTCGTCCAATAGGCCCAATCAACTAGTGGACCCAATCCATCCAATCGGCTCAATCATCAAGTAGAGCCAATCCATCCAATAGGCCCAGTCGTCCAATAGGCCCAATCCAACCAATAAGCATCTAGTAGACCCAATCATCCAATAGGCCCAATCCATCCAGTGCTCCCTGTCGCTGTGTCCACGATGTATGAATGTAAGATGACTATAAGGCGCTTTGGATAAAAGCGTCAGCTAACATTAATGTAAAGACAAACTAAGGGAACATGTAAACAGATGTGTTTTAAAAGTGATGAGCAAAACCTTCCAATCAGTTCCAAATCGAACAGAGAGCCAATGGAGGGAAGCCAGGCTGGGGTGATGTAGTCTGTTAGAGCCAATGAGACGTCTCGACTCATAGGTACAAATACCCAACGCCTCCGAGGAGCATCGGCTGTTTCTCATTCCTTGTGTTTTTTTTCTCTCCTCCTCAACCCACAGCCTCTTTCTCCGAAATCCTCCTCCTGGTGCTGGCCATCGGGGGCGGCATCGCCACCATGGTCTTCCTCCTCGTCATTATCGTGTCCTGCAGGCGCTGCAAGAAGAGGAGACAGAGGCAGCAAGAAGGGAGCGAGGAGGCCCCCCGTAAGAAAAAAGAGAGGAAAGACCCCACAGTGTGGTAAGACGCAAGAGGAGAGACAGAAGGGGGACGGAGAGAGAGGAACCCGAAGAATCACACGCTTCCTCTTCCGCTCTTCGTGGGGAATCGGGTATGTGGCGCTCCTTCTTCTTGGGGTCTGGGGCTCTTTCTTTCCTACTGGACGCTTCACTTCCTCCTTCCCGACTCCAACCGCCAGTCTTTGGATCCCAAAACCTGGACCGTAGATGATGGGCAGCTGTCTTTTTTTATAGATATGAATTAAGAAAGTGCCTTTTTTTTTTTGGATAGGAAGCTTTAGATACAGAACTTAAGTCAGACTGTCGTGTAGCTTTGTTACGATATCACCGTGTGCCTTCAACTCCCGGAGAGAAACGACTGTATTATTATCGGTTCATCTTCGCCGGTTCAGCTAAATGGGCTCAAGAAAAAACACATTTCCTGCTTTAGAGTGAATGTTTTGATGATGTAGAGGTCGAACAATGCTGTATTCCTGCTGTGTACTTCCCCACTTCCCCATTTCAAACCCACCACAATCCAGTACACGTTCTACACATTGTTTTAACGAACAATAGAACCTGTTGAACAATGACTGAGCAGCTTCTATTGCGATGTTGTTTTAATGATACATTATGAAAGCCCGTGCATATGTATCTGTGATCGGTATCCATCAACCCCTTCGATGCACCGGTTGTATTTCAGCTCTCTGTTCCACTTGTGCTTCTCCTGAACAAGCAGGAGGACGTGCGTTTACATTTCACTAATCACGTTATATATATATATTTTTTTTCTGTATTTCTCTGAAAATATGTGGTGTTATTACCCTGATGTTGAGGTGCTATCAGAAATTCAAACGCTGGCGGGCAGCACTTGTTGGAAACAGACATTTCATCCACTATTTTTTGTATAAAAAAATAAAAGAATTACTGGCACAAATAAAATGAGATATAAATTCGAAGTGGCACATTGTTTCTCTCTCTGGTGGCCGATTGTCTGTTTTGAACAACGAGCTGTTTTTGTCAAAACACATCTTTTGAAAATTTTCCGGGCACTTCTTGGTTTCAATCTTGGGTTTTCAGATCTCTCTGTAAGAGGCGCCGCGACTGGTTACTGCCGCGACTCTCTCTTTATTCACCTTTTGAGCTCCTCCGGGAAAAAGTTGGCGACCGTCATCTCGGTCTTGATCCGATTTTATTGCGACTCCGAACCGAATCGCTGAAAAAGTTGTCCGAGGAAGAGGAGACATGTTGAACCCAATCGGATGCAGATGGGTGTAAACGGATTTGATAGACCCGGCGTGACGCTCACACTTTGTTCCTGCTGCTCGCTTGAGTGTTTGTCCACCCGTCTTTGTCCTCATTCTGTGTGACTTATCCACCCACATACATAATTCATGACCGTGTCACGCACGGATTCATATCACGCTCTGCGTGTGTGTGTGTGTGTGCATGCTTTCTTATGTTTCTCCCCCTGTTGCATGGCTCCCTCTCCCCTCTGTGTGTGTGTGTGTGTGTCCCAGCCACCCAGCGAGGGCCATCCACCTGTACTTGTCAGAGACGTCCTTAGAGATTGACAGCTCGGCCGGCATGATCTCAGACGCCAGCACCAAGAGCGAGAGCTCCTCGGAGGAGGAGGGCCCGAGCTCGGACGAGGAAGCGGCCGACGACTCCGACTGAGGATGTACGGGTGACAGCAGACAGGGAGACGGATGGACTGGTGTGAAGCCATCCCCCCCCCCCCCCCCCCGCTGGGAGGGACGACCCAGGTGGTACCCGTGTGGACTACGGAGACCGGGGTGAAGAGGGGCGCCGCTGCGTCTCCTCCGTGTCCAAAAAAACAAGCACTTCGTTAAATGAATGGGAGGAGAAACGGGGGGGGGGGGGGAAGTTGAAAGAGCGATATCAAAGAAGAGTGGAGAAGATGAAGATCAGGCCATCGAAAGAAGAGTCATTTTTTACTTTTGAGAGAATCCAGGTGAAGGAAGAAATGCTGGATTTGACCCGCGAGGCTTCGGGGGAAAAGACCTGGAAATGATCCTGAAGCTGGTGTTGCTAAAAAAGGAGGGAAAAAAGAGGGCCAGTTCACGCATCTGTCGTCTGAAGTCGGCCACAAAATCATCCTGAAGCTGCGTTCTGCCACGCTGAGCCACACGAAGACCACACAATACGAAGGTGCTCTAACACTTGGAAAAAATCTTTCTTTGGGGTTTTTTTTAGACAACAATATGTGAAACTGGAGGATTCTCGCTCGCGTACTTCGCCAATTCAAAGTCCCTCTAGATCATAGAGGTCTTGCCCTTATGCACGACCATACCTGCCAATTCTCGGAGCCCTGGATAGATGCAGTTTGATCCCCCCCCCCCCCCCCCCCCTGCCCTCCCCGGCTGTAGACTTAGGGGGCTTATGTCACATCGGATTACTCGGATAAAAGAGCACGACTGTGATGTCGCCGCCATTAAGTCCGAAGGCCAAATACTCGATCAGCGAGCGCGCGTACGCACCTGGCGGCTCACGGTGAGATCTGAAAACCCTTTGATTGCGTAATGTCCTTGAGAGCCTTTTGTCTGTGAAGGCATCGCGTCGACTAACACACGATTATCACACTTCTCTCTCCCAATTTTTTTAATTTTTTATGACAGAATTCTGTACTTGTGATGTAATGCCGAGAAATGTGTGGCTAGATTTGATTTTTTTTCTATTTTTCTTCTCATAGGATAATACCAGAAGTATTTTATCACATTGTTTAAAATGTCACTGTATGTGTTTGTTGTAGAGCTTTATATATATATATATATATACATATATATTTATATACAGTATATATATATATATATAAAAGATTTTCTAATAAAAATGCCTTTAAATGTTTACCACAATGGGTCACGTGACATTTCATGACGCTCGCCGGCTCATAAATAATAACACGTAACTCGGGGGAAGATCTGAGAGAGCTCATCAATTATGAAACAGAATAATCTTGTTATCTGTCATTTATTATGCACCATTTATCTTTAATGCACTCCATCCAGTCGTGTGCTCGCGATGTGTCCGTCTCTCCACTTGTTTACCTGTACACATCGCTTGCAGTGAATCATCGTTTTAATTAGTAGCACGTCCAACTCGCCTGCCTCTGTGACCGCCGTCTCCTCTGATTGGTCGAGAGCGTTCGTGGCCGTGAATGCGTTACTCGTGTTACACATCTTTGTGCGTGAGTGTGTTTGTGTGTGTGCATTGATCAAAGTCTGTCCCTGTGGGTGTAGCTTTAGTTACTGACTGACAGACCTAGAGAGTGTGTGTGTGTGTGTGTGTGTGTGAGCATGCTTGATGAACACTAACAAGAGGGAAAGGAGGGGGAGGAGACGGAGTCCGTTTATCAAAGATGAATAATTACATTTTGTCGTAGAGAAAGGGCAACGAGTAATGAACTGATGAAGCAACAAGTGGGGGGTCTCTAGATAATCGTGTTTGTACCCGCTAACTTCTCGCCGAATAATCAATCAATCGTGGGTGTGGAAACAAACACGTTTCCGGCTCATTATGAGCGTTCATGGGCGGAAACGGCGTGACGGTCACGTACGGCCGATCAACATTTCGTGGACGTAATGTGCAGAAGATTCATTTAAAAAAATTGGAAATCCATTTAATGTCACACCATTTGATCTTTAAATCTTTGTAAACAGTTGTAGGTGAAGGCACACGTGCTATTTCCTCAAGTGACGGCATGGCACATAGACCCAGAATGCAATGCAACACACGGAGCACTTTAGATTTTGACTTAAAAATATGGCGGTTGCTATATTCAATTTAGTTTATTTTATATAGCCCACTATCACAACTTACGAATTTGCCTCAGAGGGCTTTACAATCTGTACATCCCTGACCTTTGACCTCACATCGGACCAGGAAGAACTCCCCCCCCCCCAAAAAGAACTGGTTTCAGGAACAGCCAGGTCCAATGGACCCTAAGAGACGTGAAGTCACAAAGACTCCGGGGAGGAAGCAGAGTAAATAATGTGTGATGGAGAGATGAAAATTCATCCATAAGGAAAGAGAAAAGAGGAGATAGGTGCTCAGTGTATCCTAAGATGTCCCCCAGCAGCCGAACAGCCTACAGGAGCATCTCTAGGGGCGGGACCAGGTGAACCTGATTCAGCCCTCACTATAAGTTAGACTCAAGTAGTGAGAGAAGAGGAGATAGGTGCTCAGTGTATCCTAAATGAGGAGATAGGTGCTCAGTGTATCCTAAATGAGGAGAAAGGTGCTCAGTGTTTCCTTAAATGAGGAGAAAGGTGCTCAGTGTTTCCTAAAACGAGGAGATAGGTGCTCAGTGTATCCTAAACGAGGAGATAGGTGCTCAGTGTATCCTATACGAGGAGATAGGTGCTCAGTGTTTCCTAAACGAGGAGATAGGTGCTCAGTGTTTCCTTAAATGAGGAGAAAGGTGCTCAGTGTATCCTAAACGAGGAGAAAGGTGCTCAGTGTTTCCTTAAATGAGGAGAAAGGTGCTCAGTGTATCCTAAACGAGGAGATAGGTGCTCAGTGTATCCTAAACCAGGAGATAGGTGCTCAGTGTTTCCTAAATGAGGATATAGGTGCTCAGTGTTTCCTAAACGAGGAGATAGGTGCTCAGTGTATCCTAAACCAGGAGAAAGGTGCTCAGTGTATCCTAAACCAGGAGATAGGTGCTCAGTGTATCCTAAACCAGGAGATAGGAGCTCAGTGTGTCCTAAACGAGGAGATAGGTGCTCAGTGTATCCTAAACCAGGAGATAGGAGCTCAGTGTGTCCTAAACGAGGAGATAGGTGCTCAGTGTGTCCTAAACCAGGAGATAGGTGCTCAGTGTATCCTAAACCAGGAGATAGGTGCTCAGTGTATCCTAAGACGTCCCCCAGCAGCCTACCAGCCTCTAGCAGCATCTCTAGGGGCGGGACCAGGTGCACCTGATTCAGCCCTAACTATAAGACTATCAAGAGGAAAGTCGTTAGTCTGCTCTTAAATGAGGCGACTGTGTCGGCCTCTTGGACTGAAGGTGGAAGCTGGTTCCATAAAATACGCCCTCACCGCTGACATAACTCTCTACCCAGCAACAGGCTCGTGCCCGTCCTCTGGCGATTCACCAAAGAGCCGATTTAGTTCAGCCCGGCTAAAGAAAAAAGGAGAGTTATTAAATATTTGTTGGTGGAACATCACACAGATATTAGTGCTCCAAGCACCTCCTCTCTGTTTTTAATGTGTTATACCTGCGTCTACACCCCTGGGAGAGGTGTTCTCAACCATTCCTCGCTCATGACTCACTTTCTGAAGAATGGATGGGGTTTGTTTGATGACGGGAGGAAAGACACATTAATTGTTACCAATGAGGAAACTAGGTCTCTCTCTCTCTCTCTCTCTCTCTCCCTCTCTCTCTCTCTCTCTCCCCCTCCTACTCGGTCTACGTCTTGCTTCATCTCTCTCCCTCTCTTTTTTCTCTCTCCGTTTGCTGCATTCCACACCTTAGGAAGGGTTTGTACCTGGCACATTAATGTGGAGAGGCACTACATTCCTTCACACGTACACACACGCACACACACACACACACACACACACACACACACACACACACACACACACACACACACACACACACACACACACATGGGCTCGGTACGGCAGGTTGTGGAGAGTAGAAAACAAATCACCTCGTCGCACTGTGACTTAGACACACACACACACACCCGTGTGCAGTCTAACACTACAGTTACTAATCCATTCAATCAAAAAGTGGAGAGTCAGCTTTATTTAGGGCCTCTTATAGCTATTGTGCATGAGTAATGATGTCCTACTTGTTTCTGACAGCCCCCGAGAAAAGTATCCTCATCACAACTTTTTAAAGTGTACTTTTCATCAAATATTCAGCACAGCACACACAAAAAAGAGGCTCTCACGTTTTTCTTTTTGTGTGCCGAGAGATAATAGTCACATATACCGTCTGGCTCCAACAATTAAAATCACCTTTATTAGCCCCCTGCGGTGTTGACAACAGAAGAACAGGCCTCTTGTTGACCAGAGACGCCAGAAGACCAGCGAGTTGGGACTGAGAAGAACCTGAGACCACTCTACTGTACCCAGACAGAGAGCCCCTGTGTGAGTGTGTGTGTGAGTGTGTGTGTGTGTGTGTGTGTGTGGGGAGTAACCACGTAAGAGGCATTATACTTTATCTTCCAACAAAAGATGGTGAATCTCTGATTATTCTGTATAATAAAGTTAAAATACACTGTGTGTATACACTGAAAGTCTTTCAACTCTGCATCTATTCATACGTGTGGGAACGGTTACATAATACTGTGCAATGCAAACACTGAACTAGCGAATGGAGGCGGGGGGGAGGGAGGGGGGGGGGGAGTCCAAACCCACCGCAACATATTCGGCATCCCCAGAGATTTGCACAGCCAGGTGAGAGCGCACCTGTCGATGGGCAAATGTGTCAAAAAGGTAAACAGTGATACCAGAGTGACTTCAATGTCACCTTTATTGAGCCTGAAATGTGTCCACACTGCGTTCTCACATTAATTACTTTTCAACATGGTTCCGTTGTTAATTAGAAGTCGGTGATGCATTAATTTGTATTTACTTTATATGGCAACCCTCTTCTATTTATTAGAGAGCCTCTAGGCTTGGCTGCTCTTGCATTTTCTAATCAAGTTAGCTTGCAATGTTAATAATAAGCATTTCCCTCAAACTCAATCATTCTACATTAAATTAGTTTTTGCAATATTAGCTTTTAACATTTTTTTTCTTTTACACATTATTTGTTGATATTGTTTTTCTCGTGGCGCCGTTGGGGTTATGTCTATTTAACTCTGAATAAAAACATCCAGCTATAAAGTTTGTAGTTCAGGCATACACTATATTATTTTGGAGGACGCTGCTCTCTGATGGGCGAGATGCGGTGGTCAGGACGGAGGAAACGCTGCAGGCGGAACCAGATGGATGAGAAGATGCGACGGACGATCCAGCCCAAATTAAGGCATAAGTAAACTTCAAAAGGACTCTGCGTAAACATGTAGTGGAGAGATAAAGCATTACACCGGAGTGAAGATGAACAACCCAAGGCTTCTCCCATTAGAGGTAATTACAACAGTAAAGACGGGCGGTTGGGGATATGCCCAGAAATACCAGGGGAGTCCCACTAGAGCATCCCTGGTTTTATACAGAAGCTGGCCGGGGAGATAAAGTCAGGACCTGACCTCTGACCTCCACCGAGGGGTCATATGAGGACAAAGAGAATGTGTTATATTAGGTTTGTTTAAAAAACATTTATTTTCTAAATCAACTTATATACTTTGGTGTTTACTTTTTTACACTTCATTTTTTGTATAAAAAAAAAAAAAAAAAAAGTACCAAAACACAGGCAACGAGGAAGATCTTGGCTAGATAATAATTGGAATAAATATGGAACAAAATGTAAGTCACAAAAAAATTAATCTAGTTGGAATTGACACGTTCAGCATGAATAATTACATTTCTCCATTCCAAAAATATTATTATTTGTTAAAAAATAATTAGATAAAATAACAATATTTATCGATTTAAAAAAAGAGAACTAACATATATATATATATTTACTAAATATATATATATATTAGTTCCCCTGGAATTAATTCAGACAAATATGGTTATTGTATCTAATATTAATATATATATAATATATATTTACTAAATAAATAAATAGATATATATGTATTAGTTTCCTCTGACAAATATGATTATTTTATCTAATACTAAATAAATATATATATATTAGTTCCCTTTGAATTCATTGTGGCAAATGTGATTATTTTATCTAATTATTTGTTAAATAAGTAGCTTTTACACGACATTCCCTTTTTACAAATGATTAGCAGCTTGGAGAGTTTATTTACTGAACATGCCGACTTTAATAGTAGTATTTTAGAGTCAACAGTCGGATTTAAAAGCCCGTCCCGGTCCATCAGAACTGTTCTTCCCCCCTTCGTGTTGCGTTCCTCTCCGGGATCACCGACACTTCCTGGTACACCTGTTTGTCAGGTAGTCTGGTGAGCCCGCAGTCTGCACGCGCGCCACGGACACACTGAGTCATGACCGAATTGATAATGGACGGAGTTCTTCCGAAGCTTTGAAGCAACTTTTGTTGTTGTTGTTTTGTTTGTTTTACCACCAGGCCGAGTGAACTTGTACTCTCCCAACTTTAATAACCATGCGTCGGCCGCGTCGAGGGAGCCGCGCGCGGAGCGTCGCGTGGCTGCTGCTGCTGGTCGTCTCTCTCGGTGAGTAACAACAGGCCGGGTTTCAACTCCAGCTCTCGGAGAGAGAGAGACATGTCTGTCCCCCGGGAGCTGCTGCTGCTGCCGGGCGCTCGCGCGGGTTGAAACCCCCGGTAACACGCGAGGGAACGCGTTTAACGTAAATAGTCCATGTTTCATTTCGATGCGTTCGTGAATTCTGTACAAAAGTCATGGCGACGCTGCCCCGGGTTTTATTTATTATTTTTGGGTGATTACGACACCTGTGTTAGCCAGGAGGTGTAGACTTCCCGTGGGAGTATTGCACACACACACACACCCTTGTGTGTGTATATATATATGTGTATATATGTATATTTATACACATACATACATACATATATATATGTGTGTATATATATACACATACATGCATATATATATTATATATGTGTGTCTGAACCAGCCTGCACACATTTAAAGTTGCATGTTTGTACAACAAACCAGTCCATTTTAGATGGTGTACACTGTAAAGCTGCCTCCTAAAGGGACACATGGAGCAGACCAGTGGGACCAGTGGGACCAGGCCTCGCTCAGGGACTCTGACTCCTGGTATGCAGGGAGTTGAGACCACTATCTTTGTGCCAATTACTTTACAAACATGGCTCTGAACTGTAAATGGCTGTTTAACTCTCGCTCTGAAATCATCTGCTCTGTTTCTATTATTCTTACTCTGGAGGGGAAGACAACATGGAGCAATGGCTGCTGTGTGTCAGAGCAGGCAGGGCAGCGTGAACGTGTGCCGTCACGGTCCGTCTTATTATTTGATTGCACTTTGAATTTCGGGGAACGTTGTCTGCACATGTAGTCACTCGCACTTCTTCCTCCCCAGAGTCGAGACCCCGAGGCCAAGGATCAAACATTCGATGCCTTGCTACTCACCTTTTTTTAAAAGAAAAAAGATGTCTTTCTTCCATCTCTTAAATATTATGTCCAGACGTCAGGTGTCGACATCAGCGTTCCTGTGCCACCACTAATTACCAGTGATCTCCCAAGTTCAAGAGTGGTTACGGCTTTCAAGGCCCCTCTGCTTGATTGCCCCACTTTTTTTTTAATAGGAGAGATAGCTTTGTTGGTGTTGTCGTCCCCCCCCCCCCCCCCTCCTCCTCCCGGAGGTCTTTGTAGATGAGTCGGGCTGATGGCGTGATATCTTAACATAAACTTTGTCCTTATCGCCGAACTATTCCGGTCTCCAATGGAGGGAGTAAAAGAAAAAAGAAGAAGAGATGGGACGTGTTGAGATGATAGTCGCTGGCTTTCATTAATTCAGTGAAATATCATGTTATCTACCAGTAATTAGTAGTTTAATGGGAAGGCAAAGAGGGGTGAGTTGTTCTTCATCAGCTTTGTGGATGTATTGTCGATCTCTCTCTCTCTCTCTCTCTCGCTTTTTAAAATGGAAATCAACTGAATCCGTTATTTATTAAGAAAAGCAGCTTTCAAATGACTCGATGTGTTTGTGAAATGTATTTTGCGGTTCTCTCTTAAAAATAAGTCGTCGGGGTTCAGCTCTCTGAGTAAAGTGAAAAGTCAAGACATAGTTTGTCTCTTCTCCATTTAACTTACAGTAAGAGAATAAAATGTTTCTCCTTTTTATTCATAAAGAAAAAGGAGGTCCCGTAAACGTTTCCTTTTGGTTTTTTTTTCTTTCTTCATTCTGTCGCTCTAACGTCTTCTTTTCCTCCTCTCCTCCTCTTCAGCCCCTTCCCTCGTCTCCTCCATCCTCGTCAACACCCCGGCAGAGCTCCATGCGTCGAAAGGCGACGCCGTCACCATGTCCTGCACGTTCATCTCCGCCAACCGGCCGACCAGTAAGATGACGGTGGACTGGTCCTACAGGCCCCAGACTGGGGGGCCTCTAGTAACGGTGAGTCAGCATTTAATAAAAGAATAAAAAACCCGTTTATGTGGCTGCACTACTGTCTCAGAAAGAAATTAAGTAACCTCGTATTCCATTTTTGTATCCGTCAGCGATACAAAACATTATTGTATTTGTATATTAAGCCCCCCCCCCCCCCCAGAGATAAATAAAGTGAAATCTAATTTAATCATTTAAAACCCAGGACGAAATCCCCATCCTAATATATATTCAACCGTTAAAACAATCAGCAGTTGCCGCCCTAATTGGTTTTAAATGTATATTCATGTTTACTGAAGCTCCGGTGCTACAAAGTAACGGTTTTCCATGTTATTGTTTTACGACCCCTGGTGATCGCGCGGGGCCGTGACCTCCCGCGGCCGCCGCTGTGCACACACGACTCGTCTGACTATCCGGCCGCTCTTATTTGCATTGTCGTCTGAACCCTCGTGAGCGGCCGCTTTGTTGTCCGCCTCAATGTAGATGCCGTGCGCACCAATAAGCAGCTGTTGACGGATCCAGGTTATTATTATTATTATTATTATTATTGTTACCTTCGCATTGAAAATGCGGAAGCTTATGTTTTGATCGCCGTGTATTTATTTATTTGTATGCGTGTTACTCGCATAACTCAAAAAGTATAAAACCGAATCGCATGAAATTTGGTGGGATGATTGGTTATTATCCGGAGACCATTTGATTAGATTGTGGGATCGATCGGGTCAAAGGTCAAGGTCATGAATAGGTCAAAACCTTCTTTTTACCATAGCACGGCCAATTTCTATCCAATTGGCATGCAACTAATGCCAAAATGTTCATAAGTCAATGCCCAATCTTGTGATATGCGAAGGTATGCGCTCTACCGAGTGCCCGTTCTAGTTATTATTTGTATTTATTTAGTTTTTGCCCACAGCCTTTATGTCTTCCGGAGGCCCCTCCCCCCTCCCGACTGGTCAATTCAGTCTATTCTGTGTAGCCCATTATCACACAATACAAATTTGCCTCAAAGGGCTTTTACAATCTGTACACATAGACATCCCTGACCTTTGACCTCTCGCATCGGATCAGGAAAAAACCTCCCAAAGAAATAGAAAGAAAAAAAACTTTCACAGGGAATAAAGGGAAGAAACCTTCAGGAGAGCAACAGAGGAGGATCCCTCTCCCGGATGGACATAATAATAGAGGTCATGTGACCAGAAGGAATCATATCAGAGTTATAACACAGTCATTGAGTATGACAGAGAGGATGAGTAGTTGGTAGTCGGCATGGACCACGATCAGCTCCCATAACGCCCCTTCTCCTACGCGGCGGTCTCGTGGTTTCGTCCCAAGTGCGTCCGGACATTTCCGACCTCGGCCCATAACTGCACTCAGCCCTCTCCCCTTCCCCTCACACACACACACACACACACACACACACACACACAAACCACCGCATAATTTAAGCAGTTCTATATATTATTTTTTTTGAAGACGGCCATCGAGCGTGCGGTGCTCTGTAACTGCGTCGGGCCCATGTGAGCGTCCACGGTGCGGTCGCTGCAACCCGATTCGGCGTCTCCGGCAGCACTCAGCGGCTGAGTGGAGGCTAATGCTCTGCGGCTGCGCTGCGACGGAGTGCTGTCGGTGTAGTCATCGCGGGGCGGTAGTTTGGCGAGTAGAAGGGCTGTCTCGGAGTGCGTGTGGTTTGGTATTACTCCACACTACTGGTGAAGCAACAACATAAAAGGGTGTGCCTGCCGCTGCCTCGGGAAACGCCTCAGCGCTGCTTCCTTTCGACTCGACTCGTTTTCTCCTCAAGTGAATGACGTGTGGGAGTATAGAGCTGGAAGTATTTGTAATTTTTTTTTAATTTCCTTCTATTTCAACTTTCCATCCAATTTCATGAACAGGTTGGCCGGCCGGCGCGTCGTATATCACGAGCGCGTGTGGAAAAAGAAAAAAAAAAGGCGCCATCTGAAAAAATATATGATTTAGCAGCCAACGCTTTCCTGTGGATATGAATTGCTGCAGCGGCTCAGTGGCGTGCGGGATTACCTCCCGACCCGAGGAGAGCTAATCCTGCAGAGATGCTCGAGTGTTCTGGCGAGTATCGCCGCGAAAAAAAATCTCGATTTGGCCATTTTTAATTCGGCAGAATGTGGTAAACGCATCATTTAGGATGATGAACAATGCAGCGTTACGATGTTCTATATCTGCAGAGTCATCGGAGGCGTCGGTCTGAACCGCCACGTAGACGCGTGGAACGGTTTGTTTCAAACATTCAGGGGCGTCAAACACATCAGCATCATGGCCGCCCTCTTAAAGGGCCGGACACACTTTATAAACTCCTCGAACGTATTGTTAAATAACTCTCTTTGCATTGGATTATTGTTTATTTGAGTGTAGAAATATTGTACATAAGAAAATGTCTCTTATGTTGCAACATAAATCCATTTAATTTGAAACCTTCAAAATAAAAGCACGGGGAAATTTGTCTTCATTTTCTTTAAGAAAAGGGGATCGCGTGTCTTTCAAGCCATCAGGGGCCACATAAAATGATACGGCAGGCCGGATTTTGGCCCGCGGGCCTTGTGTTTGACACCTGTGCCTTTTTAAAGGATCGGCCTCCGATCGGCCCCTCCCACAAAAAATTGCAGCCGATAGTCCCGCTGTTGTAAAACCATAAAACTCTGTCTGTGAATGTTCAGGTGATTTAAAAAAAAAATATTTATGTGCCTCAGTTTATTGAAAGGCAAAGCACCGTTATCTATGTTGTGATCCTTGTGTGTAAACCCTTCAGGCAGCAATTATACCACACACACACGCACACACACACGCCAGTATGGTGCTTTTATAACTCTTCTTTATTTATTTTATATGCAAGAGACCTTGGATTACTGGAGCTCATTATCCACATGAGTCCGAGCCGCCTTTCCATTCTTTTAATTTTTTTTTATTTGTGTCACTTTCCCAAATAAATGAGAAAAAACATCCTGATTAGTCGCTGCATCCGAGGGATTGTTAGCGAACAGTACCATCGTGAGGAAGTGGCGTGATGCTATTTAAACAATTCTGTATTTTAATTTGTGACTTTTTGAGCATATTCAGATATATTGAGTGACTAGCTTTGTGTATTACCCAATTATTATTTTAAATGTTCAAAGCTTCCCATTTTTCAGTACCTCCACTGCCCTCTAGGTGGCTTGGGAACAGCTGCTCTAATGACCTCATTACATTGTTTACCCATGTAATGCGAATTTAAATCTTAAAATATCGAAAAATGTTTTTGACGATTACTCATCCACCTTTTTTTAAAGTAAGAATTCCTTTTCGTCGTCCATGGTATCTAAGACCAATACAGAGAAGTATGTGTGTGTATATATTCGGCATCAACCTCTGGGTCTCCTTGTCCAAGTCTGGTGACAAACAATGAAACGTATAAAACACAAACACTACACTCTGAGTTTAACGTCTGGAAACACATACAGGACTGTCTCAGAAAATTAGAATATTGTGATGAAGTTCTTTATTTTCTGTAATGCAATTTAAAAAAACAAAAATGTCATGCATTCTGGATTCATTACAAATCAACTGAAATATTGCAAGCCTTTTATTCTGATTTATTGCTGATTATGGCTTACAGTTTAAGAAAACTCAAATATCCTATCTCTAAATATTAGAATATCATGAAAAAGTATACTAGTAGGGTATTAAACAAATCACTTGAATTGTCTAATTAACTCGAAACACCTGCAAGGGTTTCCTGAGCCTTGACAAACATTCAGCTGTTATAAATCTTTTTTTTTTACTTGGTCTGAGGAAATATAAAAATTTTATGAGATAGGATTTTAGAGTTTTCTTAAGCTGTAAGCCATAATCAGCAATATTAAAATAATAAAAGGCTTGCAATATTTCAGTTGATTTGTAATGAATCCAGAATGCATGACATTTTTGTTTTTTTAATTGCATTACAGAAAATAAAGAACTTTATCACAATATTCTAATTTTCTGAGACAGTCCTGTATATTGTAGTGCCTCCACACACACACACACACGCACACACACACGCGCGTACTCAGGATGTCATGTTGTGGAGAGGTCTGTGTCAGCTCAACGTGGGAGTTTGCTCTTGAAAACGCACTCGAGTAGTAAACATTAAACAAACATTCTGATATATATATTATATCAATCATTTATTTATATATATATATAATTGTTATATATATACATATCATTTATATATATCATTTTGTATATATATTAAAAAATTCTCTCTCTATATATATATATTATTATATATATAATTAATTATATTATTATATATAAATTCAGTTTCTGAGATACCTGTGGTCCAGACTTCCTCTCACATGTAAATGTTCTTGGCTTTGTGCTTCGATCAGTCGAAGAAATCCGAGTAAAAAATGTGAACGGCGGCTCTTCGCTCGGCTATCGACGACGGTGCCAAAAAGAGAAAATGTCCCACCGCCATCTGTCACGCCACCTGTTGCCGCGCCGCCTGTTCCCTTTCAGGCAGAATAATGATGAGCGAGATTTAGGAGCGATGATGATTCTCATTATGTGCACGCCGGAGGAGAGACTGTGATGCATCGTCTTCTCCAGCCTCTCCAGACACTCAGGGCTTTTAGTGCCTCGCTCCACAGCTCGCACTTATTCAACCGCCAACCGCATGTTTAAAAACAAAGAAGAAAAAAGTATGCAAATATATATATTTTATCTTTTCATTTGGAGGTTTCAATGCATTTTAAAGACTAAATCCAAATTCAATCAAAAATTACATCGGGACTACATTGAAAAAGAGACATTTCCCCATAACTAAAGATTGTTTTTATTATTCATTGATCTGCTGATTATTTTCTGCATTAATCTGCTCTTTTTTTCACTAAACAAAAAAAGAACGCGACAAAACATTTTAAATGAGAAAAAAAAAAACTTGACTAAAATAGAAAAGAATAATAAAACCACCCACATGTTTCACGCTGATAATATATATATATACATATAATATAAATAAATAAATCATAATAATTTTAGTTATATATATATATAAATAAATATCATTTATATATAAATATCACTTTTATTATATATATATATAAATAAATATCATTTATATTTTATATATATATATAATTAATTAATTCTTATTATTTTCTCTCCCCCTCTCCAGTTCTTCCACTTCTCCTCCCGGGCGTTCCCGCCGCTCGACGGCCAGTTCAAGGATCGCATCCTGTGGCAGGGCGTCCCGGCGCGCGGCGAAGCCTCCATCTCGCTAGTCAACGCCACGCTGAGCGACAACGGCACCTACACCTGCGCCGTCAGGAACCCGCCCGACGTCCACGGCTCGCCGACCTCGCACACGGTGCTCAGCGTCACGCCGAAAGGTTAAAAAGCGGCGCCCGTTTCCGATGCACTATTTATCCGTCCACTCGAATGCCTGTAACTTAGCAGCGGTGAAGTCTTCCTATTTATCCCCCGACTCGTACCGTATTAAATCACTATCACGGCGCGTCCTCCTCGCACCGCGAGTGTCTGGACTTTTCGCTATAAATCTGCACACTGTGTACACGAGGAGACGGGCATGAGAGGAGGAAGTTTAAAATTCCCTCGCCAGCCCAACACAAACATCTCTTTGGTGTTTGTGTTGGCCCGTCGAGATGTCGGCCATATCGGCTCACGCAAGGTAGCCTCTGCACGCCGTCAGCTGACTGCAGGCGGTTAGAGGATGTGGTGGAGGGTAATGCACCACATTTATTTAAAAAAAATTATTTGAATTTATTCAACCAGGAAAAGCCTTATTCAGATTAAAAATCTGTGTCCTGGCCAAGAAGGCAAGTAGCACATTAAACAAAGTTTCAGGCGTATTTTTTAGATCACAGCAAGTCTTCACATTCCTCCAACTCTTTCAATCTCTTTTTAAAAACGCCCAAAGAGAACCGGTTCCCGTAGACCCAAACCGGTCTGCAGCAACTTCCAATGCGGGAGTGTCACTAACTGACTTTTACAGATGCTTTTTATCTGAATTTATGACGATTAATCTAAACGTAAGAAAGAAATGCAGACTACGGCTCTTTTTTCTTTATATTTCCTTTTCCTTTTAACCCTTGTGTTGCCTTCGGGTCATTTTGACCCGATTAAATATTTAACCCTCCCCCCGCCTTTGGGTCATTTTGACCCGATTCAATGTTTCACCCTCCTGTTACCTTTATATTTACTAACATATTTTACCCTTTGGGTTCAATTTGACGCCAGCAATTAAAACCTCCAGAAAATTATTAGAATTAATATTGTTTTCCAAGTTTAAGTGTGAGGCACTTTATGTTTGTTTGTTGACTATCGAAAGAACACCGACATTAAACATTGAATGGGGTCAAATTAACCCGAAGGCGGCAGGAGGGTGTAATATTGATTCGGGTCAAAATGACCCGAAGGCCACACAAGGGTTAAGTAGATTTTTGTTTTTCACTTTTTCCCCCATGTTGTCTTGTTTTTATTGGTTGTCACATTTTCACCAATAAATCTGATTATTTAATGCCAACAAGTACAAAGTGCCGCATGTAGATCTGCTGCATGTGTGTATGGCGTCCGTGTACCCTCTGTATGGGAAGTCGATGCGTGTGTGTGTGTGTGTGTGTGATGCTCGTCAACGTGTTTTCTAACGTCCTCCCCAGCGGCCAGCATTCGCTTCTCCGACGTCGCGGTCCTCCTGGCGTTCGTCCTCCTCCCCTCCGGCGTCATCACCCTCGTCCTGATTGGACGGATGCTCTGTCCCAAGAAGCGGCGCGACCAATCGAAGGGCTACCGATCGCCCATCGAGGTCACCGAGGGGTGAGCGACGATGGGGGTTCGATGGTTAGAAATGCTTATTTGATGAAGGGTTAAACGAGAATTCAAAAATCCTCTATTAGCAGTTTTTTTTTACAGGCAGCAGCAGTAACTCCCTGTGGGTCACACGGGAGAGACGGATGTAACGCAAGAAAATAAGTGTTAAACAAAACAGTGCTACTCAACACCTTAAATAACATGGACAGGGTTATGTGAGCAGCAACTCTCATTCCCTAGCTATATTATAATTATTTATTCATATATCCATCATTACATCTTCCCTATATATATATTTATATATAAATATAATATATACATTTATATATATATATTTTTAGATTTAAATATATTTGTATATATACATTTATATTTATTTATATATAAATATATTTATATATATATATGAGGCACTCTAATCTGCAGCACTGCTCTTGTTAGTTTTCTTTCTATTGTTCTCTTTAATTGGAGTAAATGTTGTATGTGTGTGTAAACGCTAGTAGACTTCTAAGGATTCCAGTTAATGAAAAGAAAGAAAATCACAATCTGCGGTTAGATGTTAAAGAAAAGAATCATACATTTGAATCTGCACGTTACAAACGGCGCCTCTAAGGTGCAGTAAATATGTAGCTGGTCAGCGTAGCTTAGCATAAAGACGCATCACAACAGTTCTCGAGCTTCAGAGAGACGTGGACGTGGAGTTTTGGGCTTTTCTCGGGGCGGTCGTGTTTATTGCCGCCGCTCACCGTGTTTCTGCTCTGCGTCCGCCAGAGAGGAGTACGGCGTCCAGCCGGCGGGGGCCAAAGAGCAGAGGGCCTCGTGCTGTGACCTATATATGATGGTACGTTTCCCTTTTCTCACGTCAATAAGTTAAGAAGACATGTCTGCCAGATCCGTTTCACCTTTTAATTGGACATGTCCTCCGCCAACAGGACTGGAGGGTTTATGAAATATAGATGTTTCCAAATGTAGTGCGTCTGGGTCTCTGTGTGTGTGTGTGTCTGGGTCTGGGTCTGTGTGTGTCTGGGTCTAGGTATGGGTCTGTGTGTGTGTGTGTGTGTCTGACGCTGGTTCTTCTGCTCTGCCCAGGACTCTGAGGATGAAGAGGGGTACTACGACGTGAAGAAGCATCTCCCTGTGGACGACGGGTACGCCGAGTCTCGGTGCTAGAAGAGGAACCCGGCAGCTTCTCCACCCACCCGGTGGCTGACGAGGGACCGGGGGACCGGGGGGCAATAAATGCTGGATTCATGTTGTCATGTTGTTGGGGGGGGGGGGGGGGGGGAATAATATTTCAGACAATCTCAATTCTGCATCTCCATCCCCGCCGTTCTCGGGTCCTACATTTTTAGAGCTCGTGGCCCCCCATCCTCCACCCTCTCACATGCAAACACACAGATTGAGCACTATGTGTATTTCTTTTTTTTATATATATCTTGATGATTTAATATACCGGTCACTGTCTTATTGTGAAGGATGAGCTTGTTTTTTGTCTTAATTTATTGCAGCGTCCAGAGCGTCTGGATGAAATCTCGTCGATGCCTTTTTGTTGTTGTTGTTGAACATTTCCATTTTTCCTTCTCGATATTTTGGACCAAAAAAAAATGGTTAGCAGTACTATTTATGCAATATGTTGCGTGTGTGTATATAGAGTATATTTCCTCTGTGTGTGTACATTAATGTCCCGTGTCATCATTATTTCCTCATCGGCAGTCGGTGTGTCACTTTAACGACTCGGCATGACGTCTGAGTTTGGATGCGGTGTTTCATGGATGAGGTTATTTCATTATTGCACAGCTTTGCTTTGCGAATTACAATATAGATATTATATATTTTTTTTGTCTAAATAATTAGATCAAGTTCTTCTGGCTTTGTGAGGGATGATCGTGATTTTTTTTTTTTTAAAATAATGGTACCGCCAGCAAGTGAATAAAAGACACTTTGCTCATTAAATCGGTGCTCCTGCTCTCTTTGTTTGGTCTCTTGCAATATTCATGTCTGATCTGGAATATTACTTTATTAATAGCTGGAATCTCACTCACGACTCTGAGCTAATACAAATAATAATAATAAAACTGCTGAAACACACCGTAAAGCATTAGTCCTCACTCTGTCTCATTTATTTCCCCCGTTCTCATTTGGCTCGATATCGTACCCTGTAGGTTTTTAATAATTCACACGCTGCCACGGCGAAACAATTATCATTCCTGCTTCATCTGAACTGCCATGGCAACAGCTTACTCACGTCGGATGAGGGGGGGAAGAAGAAGAAGAAGAAAGATTTTAAATATTGAGAGAAAGAAACTGATGCAGCTGAGCGACTGCAAATATTTGGGATGAGGGAGCGGGGCTTATTCAGAGAAATTCAAGGAAAAATAATATCACTGCAAAAATAGAATCTCACACATGCACACATGCATTTTTATTTATTTATTTTTCATTTTTCTCAATACTCTGACTTTATGATGTTTTGTCCACTGTTTCGTCGTCCTCTAGGTATTATGTCTATGTATTGTCTTTTGTCTTATAATAAAATAATACAAAATGTAAAATTAAAAAAAGAAAAATAGAATCTGTGGCATTTACAGGCTATTAGTGCAGTTGTCTTTCTCTAAATGTTTATTAAGCCAGGGTTTCATCAACTTCTAATCCTCTCTTCGGGTTAAAGCGAGCTGTAGTTACCTTATTCATCCACATGTATTTATTGTATTTGGGCCCTACGTTGTGTCTTCAAGGAGCAACACCTGTGTGACGTTGTGCTAGTGCAGCTGTGTCACAGTCCAATTTAATTCCCCCACAGCTGGAGGGAAAACCTTTGATTTTAGATTTCCGACCCCGGGGTCGTCGTCCTGTGATGTCTCGGGTCACGGAGACGAGAGAGGAGAGGCAGCTGGCGAGCAAGTTGTTTATGGATAAAATAAATGTTCAAAAACTCTGTAAATGCAATAAAATAAATAAATAATATGTATCCACTCCTGAGTGTAGTGTTGTATGTGTTTTATATGCTTTCAGAGAGGATTGTGTACACAACACTGTTTTAAATTATATGCATGAATACATTTATGATTTTCTTTATAAGAATGTATTGCAGGGAGACATTTATACGGTTGAGATGTATAAATAAATAACACACCTCTGTGTCGGTGTGTGTAGATTTATTAATTCAATATTTTCCCACTTCACCGTCCCATTTAACCAGCGAGGCATGCATATCATATCTCATCGGTGGCTCGGTCGTGATTTTACTTTTTGACATTTACTTATTGATTTTTTAAAAGTCTTCAAGAAAATCCACTCGGCTTCTTACCCGTTACTTTTTTACCCCCTTATTGTTTTACCCCACCACTGTTATTTCCGTTGAGTCATATAATAACCACCAATTATGTATCACTCAGCATTACTTATTTTGCCGGTAATACCAGATATATGAAGAAGAGGAAGGTGTGCAGACAGAGGAAGCTCGCGCTGCGTTCTCACTCCTCTCTTACAGATGTGCCGGTTTGATCTCTGCACTTATGACGGCTCATATTTAATAACATATTTAGAGATCTTTGATCCTCCTGCAATTATTTGCCTACCGAAAGAGTGTGAAAAGATCACACATAACCTTTTTGACATTTAAAAAAAGCTGTCTGCATAAGCATACTAATTATAATAATATATATATATGTATATTAAGCAGAATAGAAGTAGTTAGGGCTGCGTGCGTTTCCATTAATTATCTGAGTTTCTTATATTTCCACCTTTTTGTAAACATCTGGATCCCCTAGCACAGTGGTTCTCAAATGGGGATAGTAAAGGCACACCAGGGGGTAGGTGAAGTAAAAATAGAAATATTTAAAATTAGCATCAATTAAAAAAAACTGGAAAAATATTCATTTAATAAATATTTAATAAAATATAAGTGGAAGTTACTTTAACCTGCTGGAAATTCACTTTGGTCACTGCCTTGAGTATATATTTAGTTTATTCAGAATATTTAGTATTTGTATTTAGTATTGTATTTAGTGTTTTTCTTTATCTTTTATTTTTTATTAATGCTCTAATGTGCACCCGCTGCTGTGCTCCTGACATTTCCCCACTGTGGGACGAATAAAGGAATCTCTAATCTTATCTAATGTTCAACTGAATTTGATATATTCTATAAATCAAATGAGAGACGTGTGGCCCATCACTGTGTGTCGTGTTTTTTTACAACACTATTCCCACAGGCGGAACATCACTCTAGCAACTCGATTTCTTTAGCTTCGTAACGGACGATTAATTGATCGTAATGGGAGTGTTCCTATTTTTTGTAGTTTTAACTCTCGACAGTTCAGGATCATTTGCAGTTATTATTGCGCGTGAATCTCCTCGCCGGTCACCGACACGGCGACCTTTCACGGAGCGAACGAGGCGCTGCATCGCTGTCGCTTTGAGAGGACAGAGTGCATTGTGGGAGGGCTTCTTCTCAAAGGCACGCGCTGTCGGCGCAACCTACATTAATACACAGAGTTTGTATCGCACATAAGCACCTAGATCTAAGCAAATGAAGAAATATAACAAGTGTCAACAATGGCAGGGCCTTTGTTTACTTTAGTTTATTCACTGGATCCGCGTTAGCTAACGCCTTAGCGGCCGCTAATCTTCCTGGAGTCCACAGAAAGGACAACAAGTAATCCATACACACATGTAATACATACACACATGTACGTACGTACATGCCAAACATGATGTGAAATAAATGGTTAAAATACATACAAACAGAATAATTAATACATTAATAAAGTGCAGTAGAGGACCAGGATGTATCGTGAGCAGCACGTCAGTAATTCATGAAGGAGGTAATATAAAGTGGTTAATGGCCTTTAAATGCTTTTTAAATGACAAATTATTCCCTGTATGAGATAAAAATATGAGAGAGTAAATACCAAGAATTAATTGCACGAAAAATAGCGACATTTGAGGAGGTTTGTTCTTGGGGTTTGAGGATTACATCAAGTGACCTAAACGACACACAAATATCTAAAATAATGGTTCTTAAAGGGTTCTTTAAAAGGCTTTGTGGTTCTACGAAGAACCGTCACCTACTGAAGAACCATTGTTTCATTTGAGACACCATTATTGGTTCTTTGAAGAACTCTTTAAGGAAATGGTTCATTACAGAACCCTGGTTTGAAAGGTTCTGTGTCGGACCATTTGTTCAGGTTCTTTGAGACACCGTTCTCTAAAGAACCCTTGAAAGGTTTTACCATGTTTTGAAGGTTCTTTGAGGCACCGTTATAGGTTCTTTGATGAACTCTTTAAAGAAATGGTTCTTTACAGAACCCTGGTTTGAAAGGTTCTTTGTAGAACCAGACATGGTGCCTTAGATAACCCATTTGTTTTAAGGCTCTTTGAGGCACCTTTATAGGTTCTTTGATGAACTATTTCAGGAAATGTTCTCTAAAGAACCCTGGGTTGAAAGGTTTTACCATGGTTTGAAGGTTCTTTGAGGAACCTTTATAGGTTCTTTGATGAACTATTTCAGGAAGTGTTCTTAAAAAAAACCTGGTTTGAAAGGTTCTTTGTGGAACCAGAAAAGGTGCCTTAAAGAACCATGTTTTTAAGGTTCTTTGAGGCACCTTTATATGTTATTTGAAGGACTCTTTAAGGAAATTGTTCCTTAAAGAACCCTGGTTTGAAAGGTTCTGTGTGGAACCAGACATGGTTCCTCTATGGCATCACTCTGAAGAACCATTGTCGGTTCCAGATGGACCTTCATGTGTGTGTGTGGCGTTCCTTGTGTGGCGGTTACGTCGGTTTACTTGTGTATTGTAACTGATTGAAGTCCTTTGTTTACTCTCCTGTCGGTGGGGCAATACGTGTTGCGCAACGCCACCGTGTGTTTTATTCAGAGAGAACGGCAACTCAAGGAGGCGGAGTCACACAACCCTCAGCTGACGGGGTGACAGCCAGGAGGATGACACCCTGTAAACATGGGCGTTAGAGGATTCACTTGTGAACGATCACAAACACGACGTGCAGTCAGCAGCCCACCGCAGAGCCAGAACACCCCCCCCCCTCCTCCTCCTCCTCCTCCTCCTCCTCCTGAGTGATGTTATTGATACCCGTGGTCAGCATCTTCACAGAACAATCAAATAGCTGGCCGGTGATGATCATCCGGAGACGTTGAGACGAGGAGCAGGCCGTGGTCTGTCTGGCCAGATGGATGCTTCCCACACACACTTTGGCTGTTTATTTATAATTATTTATTTTTTATATATAGCTATACAGCCGCTCCGGCATCAGCTTGATTTGGCTCTTGGGGATTGAAGTGTTTGGATATGTAGTTTGGGTTTACAGGATTGTGTTGCTGTAATCCTTCTGGTGGATTTGAAGTGATTTGATTGGCTGTGGGCTCAAGTTGTCACGCTCCAGTTGTTTTATCTGATATTCAAATAAACACATTAAAAGAGGAAGAAACCCCCTTTGAGAAGCAGGAATTGATGATTTTTGTTCTCCCTCCTCATTGAGTTTTTTCCCGCTCATTTATCCCGGTTGTTCCTCTAATAACTCTTCAGCTGCCGGTGCGGCCCCTGGAGCAGCCGGTCTGAGCCGGTGGCTCCGGTGAGGGCCCCCCCGGTGGGGAGTGGGGGGGGGGGGGGCCGGCGTCTGCATGAATGTGCATCGCTGTGCAGAAAGAGGAGCGGCGGCGAGCGAGGCCGATGCGCACTCGGCATTATTCCCGGGCGCCTGTGTGTCACGGCTGCTGCTCGAGAACTCGATGAGAACTCGATGACACCGCGGTGACGCGCGGCGATGATGTCGCCCGGCGAGGTAACGGGGGCCCAGATCCTCCCGCGCGGCGGCGGCCACCGGGGAGGCTGCGGCTCGGCGGTGCAGGTTAATGATTTCCCCCTCAGTGAACTGGATGTGGAATAATCCTGTAAGAGGGAAGAATAGCGGATCAGAACCCCTCAGGACTCTCACCCCCTCCCCCCCCCGCCTCCTCCTTCTCTTCCATCCCTGTCTTTCCATCCCTCCCTCCATCCCTCGTTGTGTCTGTAGCATCTGCTGGTGCTCGCCAGTGTCGGAGCGGGGGTGGGGACTTTTCTGTCGCCACACTGTGTGCGTGTGTGTGTGTGTGTGTGTGTGTGTGTGTGTGTGTGTGTGTGTGTGTGTAGGTGTGTGTGTGTGTGTGTGTGCTATATGAAATACAAATACAGAGCGTGGGTGTTTGCATGAGGATGCGCCTGCGAGCCTCGCTGTGCACGGTGATGGTTGTGTGTGTGTGTGTGTGGTTGTGTGTGTGTGGTTGTGTGTGTGTGTGTGTGTGTGTGTGTGGGTGTGTGTGGTTGTGTGTGTGTGTGTGTGTGTGTGTGTGTGTGTGTGGTTGTGCGTTGCGCTCATTACACCAGACTGAGAGCACATGTGGGCACAGAGGGAGGAACAAAAGTGTGTGTGTGGGGGAGGAGGAGGAGGAGGGGGGAGGAGGGGGCCTCGTCTGCCACACCCGGCCCGCTTGCTTCCTCCTTCCCTCCCTCTCTCTCTCCCTTTCTCCCTCTCTCTTTCTCTCTCTCTCCCTCTCCATCTCTCTCTCTCCCTCTCCATCTCTCTCTCCCTCTCCCTCTCTCTATCTCTCTCCCTCTCTCCATCTCTCTCTCCCTCCCTCTCTCTCTCTCTCTCCCTCTCCTCCTTTGCTCTTCTAGTCTATCTGCTAGTGTTTCCATGAGAACAGAGCGCTCTGGGTATGGGGGGGCGGGGGGGGGGAGGTTGAGGGTGTGGGGAGGGTGACGTGTCCTAAGAGCACAGTGTGCGTGCACGTGTGCGTGTGTGTGTGTGTGTGTGTGTGTGTGTGTGTGTGTGTGTGTGAGAGATTGTGCGCATGTGTGTGCATCACTGCTCTCTTTCACACGTCTCTCCTGGCTGGAGATTCTCGCGGCTGTGCCAGAAAACATGCTTTTTGGCATCGCCATGGCGATGTGGACGCAGAGCATCACAGGCTGGTATCTGTGATCAGAGATCCGGATGAGTGTGTGACACGCGGTCCGAGAGGGAGGAGGCCACTTCCACCAGAGAGCTTCTTCTTGCAATCAAAAATGAAAGAAAAAAAGAAATAATGTGTTTTTATGTGTAAGGGGCGGGGATTAAACAGAGAGGTAGTGGTCGCTTTGGGAGACGATAAGCAAATTTAAAAAAAAGATGCATCAGAGGAAATGTGTGAGGCATCCAGTCAGTCATTAGCAAGAGCCTTTCTTTTTTTAGGGTGGGGCCGCATGTTTTGCTGGAGTCAGGCTGCGAGAGAGGAGGAAGAGGAGGAGGGTGGGAAGATGTAGAAGAGAGGACTGCTGATCTAAAAGAGGTGGAGGGAGGGCTCCATCACTATGAGCAAGAGGAGGAGGAGAAAGAGAGAGGGGGGGGGGGTAGTGTGAAGAGAAGAGGGGAGGAGAGACGGGAAGGGAGGGGTTTAAAGGTTGGGCTTGTAGTCATTGTCAGGCATCGAGTAAAAGAGAGAGAGAGAGAGAGAAAGAGAGAGAGAGAGAGAGGGAGGTGCACCCAGGCAGACCGAGTGAAGAGCGCGTGTGTGGAAACTAGGATGAGTAAATGCACTGGGCGGCTTAGCTGGTGATACAGCCAGAGAGAGAGAGAGAGAGTGTGTGTGTGCACGAAAGCAAGAGAGAGCGAGAGAGGGTGAGAGAGAAGAAGTGAAAGGGAAGAAATAAGGGAAGAAAGAAGCAGAGAAGAAAAGAGGGAGGATACAACCACTACAACTATGCTGTGCTGCTTAAGAAGAACCAAACAGGTACTACTGCACCTCCATACTTCTTCTTCTTCTTCTTCTTCAAAATGATTTCAATTCAAAACTCTGAACTTTGTAACTGTTTCTGGGGGGTTTTGTACTCAGGGTGCTCGAGGAGAGATTAGAGGAAATGTGGGTGTAATTTGCTTTGATTTAGGGTGGTGGTGGGTGGGTGGGGTGGGGGTGGGGGGGGGGGCTTGAAGTCTACCCACGGAGCCAAGACACGCCTAGTTAATGTGATTATCCCGCATGAATGGATGTCGCCACAATGCCTCCCGACCTCACACTACTGTACTCGCAGACTGAGACACGAGGCGTGTCACTGGATCTCGGGCGACCCCCCCCCCCCGACCCCACTGATATTGATCATGCACTTGAAAAAAAAAAAAAAGTGAAAGATTATGAGGGGAGGCACTTGCTAGATTCCGTATTGTCCCTGAACTCCTCTGCTGTTAATGTTGATTCACATTAATGTGTCCCCCCTATTCCTGATGCCTTCAATGGGGCTCTTGGCATTATGTGTTACTACAGAAATGGGAGAAGTAGATTTCCACACAGAGGAAAAAAAAGGAAAAAAAAGGGTGGGGTACGGATGGAGCGAGAGCCTCGGGGGACTACAACGGGAATAAATGAGTGTAAATGGATTATCATAGCCCTCCAGCTTGATGAGTGCACGCTGCCAAGTGATGGTGTGCTATGAAGTGTGCACTCAGTTAAAGGGTGTGGAAGGCTGGCCGGTACCCGCGGCTGTCGGGCCAGAGAACTGGAGGAGGGAAAAAAGAGAGAAGGTGGGTCTAGTGGAGAAGAAGGTGGAACCCTCCTCTGCTTCATTCTGAATTTCAACCGCTATATCATGATTTTTCCGTGTGTGTGTGTGTGTGTGTGTGTGTGTGGCTGCTATCTCAGACTGATTGTGATTGTAATCTGACTCGTCGCAACACACTGGATTCTGATGCCACTTGATTGCTTCTTGAATGTTAGCCGGGATGAGTCATAATAACGCTGGTCGGGGAGGAGAGAGAGAGAGAGAGAGAGGGATGAGAGAAAGGAAGCAAGGCTTGCCACTTCGAGAAAAAAAGGCATGCAGGATGCTGAGAGGGTTCAGGCGGGGTGGAGTGTATAGGTGGTGCACATGGGGGTAGATGGAGGGGATGGGCTGTGGGGGGAGGGAGGGGAGGTGGGTGGAGGGGAGGGGGGTGGATAGGTTTAAAAAAAAGGGAGGTATAGAGCAAAATGGAATCTGGTATGCAGAGAAATAGAGGTGATAAAAGAAGAAGAAAAAAGGATTGAGACATGGGAGGGAGGTTTTCAATGTATGGGGGGAAGGTAGGGAGGAGGCAGTAAAGGCAAAGAGGGAACTGAATGGCAGGGAGGGTGGTGGTGGTGGAGGAGGAGGATGACGGCTGGAGGGGCGCAAAGGTGGAGAAAGATCACCAAAAAAAGGAAAGGAAGCCGGCTTGCTGCAGCCATGTGGGTGAGGCACCGGCTTCTCCCACAGAGCGCCACGCAGCCGTCGCCTCGAGCTGGCGCGTTTCACGAAGGGAGGGGGGGGAGGGGCTATACGAGCACTCATCCTCCGGCTTTTTCGAGGCGCAGAGGCGTGAATTAATCCAGAGAGAGACGGCGAAGGTGTTCACGGACCGGCGAGCAGAGCGCACCGGGGTCTGTGAACGCGGCGCGGTGGAGCGCTAAGTGCTTTCGCAACATCTTCACCGATGGGAGTGGCTCCCGGGCACTTTGTTTCTGAGTGTGTGTGTGTGCCCCCCCCCCCCCCCCCCCATGGGGCCCTCCAGCTTTACATCCTCGCAGTGCTCAGTCGTTTGGCGGGGGGGGGGGGGGGGGTGTCTCATCGTGAACACGTGGGTCCGCCATTTCTCCCCCGAAAGCCGAGCCTTCAAACCCCGACCATGTGCTGCCCTCTTCTCCAACTCCGACCCAACCCTAGTTCTCCTCCCGTCTTGCCCCCCCCCCACACACTTTATAACCTTGAGCCTCAATCATTCTAGTCCGAAATCAAGACCCCGGTGCGCTACTCCCTCAGACGTGATGATTTCCTCTCGTACTGTGTGCCCGGCTCCATCCACAGCCCCTATTTTCCAGATCCTGCCTCCACTTGCCCATCTCCTCATTCCTACTGCCTCTGCCCTCGCCCCCCCCCCCTGCCCCCGAGGAGACCATGTGGCTATTGCGGAGCCTTTGTTCAAAGCCGAGAGTCGGTGTAATTGAATTAAAGGCTGCTCCCGAGGATGTAATGACGCCGGGCATATGGCCGCTTATTAGTCGCCGCGAAGAAACAGTGCGTCCTCTAACATCGCTCATAAAATTCACCGTCAAAGGAGCGAGAGAGAGAGAGAGAGAGGGGGGGAGAGATGGCGAGCGGGGGGCTGTGGTATAGTCACCACCTGAGCCCCCCTCTCCTCATCTGCAGGAGATAGCGGCTAAAAGGGTGTGGTGCTCTGCTCGGCTCGGCTGTGTCTGTGCGTGTGTGTGTGTGTGAGGGAGAGAGAGAATGAGTGGGAAGCAGTTTGCTCAGCGAGAAAGAGAGTGAACGATGGCAGAGAGAGAGAGAGAGAAAGAAAGAGACGGAGATCGACGGAGCAGCCAGTCTCGGCTCTCCGGTGTCTGGATGCTTCCTGCAGGAGAGCAGCAGACAGCCATCGAGAGGTGTCACCGCAGGACGCACGGCCGGCTGATGTTAGATCTGGCTTTGGGGAAGTGTGGTAATATGACTGATGTTTGGCGTTATTCTTATTGAAATCAGCCGATGCACTTAATCAGTGATCAATCCCTCGGTTTGTGACTTGGATGTAATGGATTCCTCATTTGCACCTGCAAACTCTATTAATTATGCAAATAATACCTTTAATATTTCCCCTCCCCCTCTTGCTAGGGGCAATCGATCCAAACGCTGGGCGGAGCGGAGAGGTGAAGAAGGGGGAGGAGTCTCGTGCAACAAATAAAAAGGATTGAAAAAATGTAAAAAGCTAACATGATTATAATGCTGCGTGAGCGAGTGGTCCAACCACCGTGAACCCCACAGCTTCAGCATCTCTTAGCCCGGTTCTCCCCCCCCCCCCCCCAACCCCCCATCTCCTGAAACAAGTCCCTAACACCGGCAACGAGGCGGTGGCGAAAGGTGGCGAATCGGGGGATGGTATGTGTGTGTGTGTGTGTGGTTATGGATCAGTCGAACAGGCCATTGACTCTCGGGTGTGGTTCTCACGGCCGCCGATGGCCACCCGAGGACGGAGGCGGACGGGGAGAGGACACGCGAGCTCGGCCGTTTATCACCTTCGCCGACGACGCTCTCGTCTCTAGAGACGCTAACCCGTTAGCTCACGTAGCTACATCCTACTTTTAGAACTGCGGGATTGCACAACAGGTTATTTCCCATAATGCACTCCTTTTATGTTTCAATCATTCCCCTTTTAAGAGCCATTTTAAGTGGTTAACATAGTGTATCCGTGGCAACCATGCGGGGCCACGTTCAAGTTATTTGATGAACCTGATAACGCAAATATATTCCTCCGCCGCAGGTTGCTCCGGGGGAAGAGTTTGAACAGCGGGAGGAAGGGGAAAGCGCGCCTTCGGGAGAGGCCTCGCTGTATTTATGAATGGAAACATGAAATAGCGCCTGCAGGAGGGTTCAGGTAGCAGTCAGGAAACGCTGCTTAGATAACACGCCGTTTTTTTAAACGCGGCCACTATCACGGCCGGCGACCACATCGCTCATCACATCACGATAAGTTCCGTTATGGTCAGAGAATCTCGGCGCAGCACTTTTCGGGGCGAAATATCAATAATTCAAGCGGACGATGCTCGATAGTGGCGGTCGAACCGGTGACGCCGATCTCTCTCATTCCGAGTTACGGAAATATGAGAAATATGAGATCACCTGGCACTCTGCTGGCATTTTATTACATCTGCACTGGAACACGCCCAAAAATCTCTAAAGTGTATGACATACCCCCCTCTCGTTCTAATAATGATGTCATACCCCCCCCCCCCCCATATTCCCAAACACCCTCATCCATCGCTTTCTCTTCCTCTCTCTCTGACTCACTGTTTGCAGCGAGTAAGTAATTCTATTTAGAGTTAAGTGCTTAGGTCATTTTTTGGGGTGTGTGTGGAGGGGGGGGGGGGGGGTGGATTTTAAAGTACCCATGAGATCAGACATAGTAAAAAGCCCAAGAAGAAACCAGAGCGTCTTATTAAGAGCGGAAGGGTGTGCCGAGATGAAGCGTGGTTTCGTTTCCACATGTCTTGCTCCAGTTTTTTTCTCACACTTAGCGGCGGATTGTTAAGTAAACATCGGCGGCTCATGTTTTAAACATAAATCACTATTATTTGGAGGCGCAGCCGAGCGCTATCGGGTTGTATTTTTTTCTTCTTTTATTTATTCTTTTTATTGCATTGCACAAAATTGCTCCTGGAAAAAAAAAAGACAGCCTTTGTTAAGAACCGCAGGATTTACACCCTGAACCCTGAGGGGATGGCATGTGAATATAAAAAAGAAAAGAAAAGGGTGGAGGAGGAGGAGGAGGAGGAGGAGGTGAGTATATAGCGACACAGCTGCACCTTGGCCTCTGCTCCAATATTGGACTGACAGGCCGGCCCTGAAGATGAAGACGTGTCGGTTCAGGGGCCCTCCGGCTCTTAAATCATGTCAGATGCCACATGGCGCAGTCCCAAGTCAAAACCCTCAGATCCAATACAACGACGCCGTGAGAGGCGGCGGGGATCGGGAGATAGACGGATAGACAGTCTTGAAAAAACATTTCCACTCAAATTAACTGACCTTCAAGAAGATGCTACTGCTCTACGGTTGACATAGACCGCCAGTATTGATACATATAAACCCCATGACCCCCCCTTTTGGCTCTGAAATCCTGCCCCTGCATCGCACACAGCTCCTCCTTAGCCATGCTGATTGCCCCGCCTGATTTACGAGTGCCCCCCCCCCCCCCCCCCCCCCGAGAGGTTTGGGTGCACTGCCAATCAGGGTGACATATAGCCCTTCGTAGCACCAACCGGCAGACAGCGCCGTGATGAGTTAGCACTCCGGTTGTCAAGGTAACCCATTTGACTGTTGGGGGGGGCAGCTCGTTCCCTAGCAGCCGGAGAGGGAGCGGTAAGGAAAAAAAAGCAACCGGGGGCCCGGAGGCCGGCGGGATCGGCTCGTTATTTTCGGAGAAAGAGTCTCACATATTTAATGTATGCATTTTTTTCTTCTTCTGGTGACACTTTTTGAAGATCTCATGAGCAGCGAATCCACGACATCAGTGATAATTTCTACATTTGAGTTGAATTGGTTCACCGCATCCATTTCTTTTGGGCACTAGTATTAAGGAGACAATATCAGCGTTGTGTCTGGATCATAAAACCGTTTAGTAACGTCGGTCCCGCACCAAACGCCAGTGTATACAAATTTATGATGTGGAGACAATCCTCACACACATCTCAGTGTTCTCTCGACTGGCAATGACACTAAATCACCTCCTATCAGCACATGACGTGATCTAATTCAGGAGATCCGCCACCGTTGGCCAATAAATCACTGGATCCGGACAAAGACTTAATACATGGAAGGACATGAACACGAGATCCCAACGTGTTTTTCATATCCTTATCATTTGGCTAACTGATGAACTGCATCCTCTTTGATCGATTTGTGTTCGCTTCATGTTCACATTCATTTTTAAAAGCTTTTGATTGCTTTGAATATTTGTTTTCCTTGATTTGTTTGCCTCCTCATTTTCAATGTACCGATTAATTTTTTGTTTGCCGCTTTCAGTGCCCGTCATTCAATTCCTTTATTTGATTTGATTTGTTTTCATTAGATTTATATGACTCATAGCACAACCCACTATTTGACGGACAGCTATGGACCCGGTTACAGAAGGTAATAGCACGGAACCCCGTTCAATATATTCAGTGTGCACTGTCCTCTTCCTAACCCTGTTCCTCACCTAGTCTCAAGTCTAAACTAGTCCTCTTCCTAACCCTGTTCCTCATCCAGTCTCAAGTCTAAACTCGTCCTCTTCCTAACCCTGTTCCTCATCCAGTCTCAAGTCTAAACTAGTCCTCTTCCTAACCCTGTTCCTCACCTAGTCTCAAGTCTAAACCAGTCCTCTTCCTAACCCTGTTCCTCACCTAGTCTCAAGTCTAAACCAGTGCTCTTCCTAACCCTGTTCCTCATCCAGTCTCAAGTCTAAACTAGTCCTCTTCCTAACCCTGTTCCTCACCTAGTCTCAAGTCTAAACCAGTCCTCTTCCTAACCCTGTTCCTCACCTAGTCTCAAGTCTAAACTAGTCCTCTTCCTAACCCTGTTCCTCACCTAGTCTCAAGTCTAAACCAGTGCTCTTCCTAACCCTGTTCCTCATCCAGTCTCAAGTCTAAACTAGTCCTCTTCCTAACCCTGTTCCTCACCTAGTCTCAAGTCTAAACCAGTGCTCTTCCTAACCCTGTTCCTCATCCAGTCTCAAGTCTAAACTAGTCCTCTTCCTAACCCTGTTCCTCACCTAGTCTCAAGTCTAAACCAGTCCTCTTCCTAACCCTGTTCCTCACCTAGTCTCAAGTCTAAACTAGTCCTCTTCCTAACCCTAATCCTCATCCAGTCTCAAATCTAAGCCAGTCCTGAAACCCTAACCCAACTCTTCTAAAACTCTCCAGTAATGGCTACCAGTGCATACATCCACGAGTTAACTCATGAACCCGTCTCACACCCTGTACGTATGTCTTTTTCTGACTGTCCTTTCAATTCAATCCAAACTGAACTTCTGATCATCCTCGAGCTGCAGATCCCCACAATAGCGGGATTAGAACCAGTACTTCCCCTTGCCGGTTTCCCAGTGGACCTGCTTGCCAGTTTACGGTTAACGGTAACTTGCTGTCCTTTCTTTCGGCTCGCAGGTGGACAAGAACGAGGAGGCGGACCAGAAGATTGAGCAAGATGGCACCACCAACAAACCCGAGGACAAGGCCCACAAAGCCGCCACCAAAATACAGGCCAGCTTCCGCGGACACATAACTCGGAAAAAGATGAAAGACGGAGAGGAAGACAAGGAGGGAGACAGTCCTGCTGCCGCGGAGGAGGCGACGGAGGCAGGAGAGGAGGCCAAGAAAGCCGAGGGAGAGGAGGCACCCGCAAAGGAGGAGAAAGCCGCAACCGAGGAGACCAAGAAGGAGGAGGAGACGAGCCAAGCCAAAAGCCCGGTGGCCGACAAGCCGGCCAATTCTCCGGCTGCTGCTGCGGCCTCTCCTGTGGGCGCCGCCGCCGCCGCCGCAACGTCTCCCGTAGCGGCAGCGCCACCGGCTGCCGCCGCCGCCGCCGCCGCCGCCTCACCCACGGCCGCCACGGCGCCCTCCGAGTCCCCGAAAGAGGAGCCAAAGGCGGAGGAGAAAGTGGAGGAGAAGCCCAAAGAGGTGGAGGCCCCGGCGGCGGCAGCCAAGAGTCCCACAGCAGCCACAGCTGAGGAGAAGAAGGAGGAAGAGGAGAGCGAAGAGAAAAAGGAGGCCAGACAAGCCGAAGTGCCTGCTGCGGTCAACCCGACAGCTGAGAAGGAGGAGCCTAACCAAACTAAAGATAAACAAGGTATGCAGATTGCACAAAAGCTTTTCACTTTCATTAAATACAGTAGGACTCATTGCATGCACACAGGGTGTAGGACCTGCCAGAAGGTTCTCCAGATCTTCCAGATAACATTGCATAACATTTGTTCTCTGGCAAAAATAACCCCAGACACACTCACCTATCAAAAAGCAATCATTCACTGAAATAAAAAACGAATAACTGGCAATAGGGAAGCTTTTCAGAAGTGTGCTTGGCAGGTAGTCTTTGGGATTTTAATATCTTTGACAGTTCCCCACCGTTCACCGCTTAACACGCAGCTCAATATCAGATCAGACAGTTTAGTATCTCCGCTTTTACGAGATGGAAACCCCAGGCTAAAGAGGCGGGGTTGTACGATGGTCCTATCTTGAGAAGGAGCAGAGTTATTGTTCAGGTTGCATCGTTGGCTTAATGAGAACGCATCATGTTATGAGAGTCATAAAGGCTCATGAACATCTCAGATAGCTTCATATGGATTTAATTTCATTCGATCAATATCAATATCTGTGCTCAGCTATTAGACCGACATCCATTTATGGAGACGACGTAAACCGGAGAAGGAACCGGAAGGCCATGGCATTACGATCACGCTGATAAAACAAAAGTCTGGATATGAACTTGTGTTTTCTGGTCCAAGGACTCTCAGACTAGGTCAGTCAGGTGGTTAATGGAGCGTGCTCAGTCTGGAAGAAGAACTACATCGAAACTAGGTCAGCAGCGCTGTCTCCCCGTTGTCATAGTTACCACCTCGATGGGATAACAGGTGTTCTGATTCCGTTGAATGATTAATGAACCATACCGGTCACGATCCGCACTGGGGAGGCCCGTCACAAACTAACGACGCTTGGCACACAGCGGCTGATTGAGAATTAACCGCGGGGGCCACAATCTGCTTTACCGACAGCAAATTCATATTTAATAATTATGTGGGACTTTGTTAATGGTGCAATGTGTACCAAAACAGGCCTTTTTAGTTATATGAATATATGCAAAATAGGCGGAATAAAACAGCTGAAACTGCCATTTTGTGATCTTAGAAACATGTAAGGTTAAGTTGAGTTCGCCATCTTTGTGTAAGTGAGGGCTGTGAGGCTCGAGTAACGTGGTGAGAAATTAGATGAGCAGAAGAAAGAAACGAGAATACAACTTGGATTTCCGTTCGTCCTCGCCGGATCACGTTGCCGTAGTTACACAGCCTGTGACTGGGGGTTCGTGTGGGCTAAATGCAAGTAGCTCGAAGCTAGTTAGCTTAAAGGTCCTACTCCTGGAGCGGTCATAAAGTACTTCACTGGTGGCGGGGGGAGCATGAAAAGAGAAATATAACCCTGTGTACCTTTAATGTGATTAACAAGCCCTCCAGATGCCGCTCTACTCCTGGTCCCAACTAGCCGCCGCAGAGACTAACTACTGAAGCTAAGCTCTGGTATCACAAGACAAGACGGGGCGGGCCGCAGCTAGCTGCTACAATTCATAGCAAATGATATTTAAAGACAGAATATTTTCATGGAAAGTGCAACACAAGCTAACTATCAGACATTGTAAGTAGGCCTATGCTCTTAAATTAAGGCAGGATGTCATTGGTAGCTAGCTAGCTGGCTCATTTCTTTAGATATCTCTGAAACACAATACAGAGGGTCTGTATCTTTTTAATTAAGACAAAACAAGTTGTGTTCAAAATAATGATGATAGAAGGCGGGTCCAGGGCTTCCAGTTCTTCTTTATTCACTAAACTTCTTAATTCAGGCTCTGAAGTCTGAGAAATGATGCGCTTTCGCTTCGTGAATTGGGTGAAATCCCATTTGCATCACACAGTTGGGTGGCTGTGGAGCGTTCTCATGTCCGTCATACTTTACCTTATTATCTCTTACCTCTTAGCCTGCTGTCTGGAGTCACACACACACATTAGCACACACGCACACACATGACTCCATCATCCCAACTCTCCTTCACAATGATGTCACTTTTTGATGTCTCCTCTTTCTATGAAAGGAGTATGAGCTCATCGGGGTATGAGATCAGGCAAGGACTCTTAATAAATTAATTATAGGCTTGGTCAGAACCAACAATATATCTAAGAATCCCAATAAATTATATCCCATATACTGTATGACAGGTTTTGTATTTATTAATTTTGCAGACTGTAGACATACCATATTAATAATTTATCAGCGGCAAAATAGCATTCTGCAAAATATTAAGAAAAAATATATATATATATATATATGAAGCATCGGCGCTATATTACTCAACGGACCGGATGAGTGAAGACGAAGTGATGTATCATGGCTGGTTATTCAGCGGTGTTGTTACAGAGCGGTGCATCGTGGGCATCACGCGCTATTCGATGTGACGGCCGAGTTGCCGCTTGTTTAGCGTTGTGATGTCAGTTCAAATGCCTCACGGGTCCATTAGGAGCACTCTCTTCCTTTATTATTTACACGGCCGACGTGGGACTTCTTCAGACGTCAGGTTGTAGCTGCTGACTGACACGCTTCTCTCATCGACTGAGGTCCACGTCTCCAGAACAACGTGGAGTTGAAGTTTTCCTCTGTGTTTTCAAGCCACCATTTTTTATGCTTTTTGAAACGTTGGCATAAAATACTCTATATGCTCCATGCAGACAATCTTCTGAGCTGAAATATTTTAAGAAAATTATATATATACAGGACTGTCTCAGAAAATTAGAATATTGTGATAAAGTTCTTTATTTTCTGTAATGCAATTAAAAAAACAAAAATGTCATGCATTCTGGATTCATTACAAATCAACTGAAATATTGCAAGCCTTTTATTCTTTTAATATTGCTGATTATGGCTTACAGCTTAAGAAAACTCTAAAATCCTATCTCATAAAATTTTAATATTTCCTCAGACCAAGTAAAAAAAGATTTATAACAGCTGAGTGTTTGTCAAGGCTCAGGAAACCCTTGCAGGTGTTTCGAGTTAATTAGACAATTCAAGTGATTTGTTTAATACCCTACTAGTATACTTTTTCATGATATTCTAATATTTAGAGATAGGATATTTGAGTTTTCTTAAGCTGTAAGCCATAATCAGCAATAAATCAGAATAAAAGGCTTGCAATATTTCAGTTGATTTGTAATGAATCCAGAATGCATGACATTTTTGTTTTTTTAATTGCATTACAGAAAATAAAGAACTTCATCACAATATTCTAATTTTCTGAGACAGTCCTGTATATATATATATATTTTTTAACATATTTTAAATATATTGAATTATTACTATAATATATAATATATATATATATATATCTTTTCTGAGCTGAAATATTTTGAAAAAGATATATTTATACATATAATACTTTTATATATTTATTTATATATTTTTACATATTTTATAAATATTATTAATATATATTTATTTATATATATATATATATTATATTCTTTCTGAGCTGAAATATCTTAAACAGCTGATATGTGAAATCTTTGATGCTCAGTGTGTCAGAATGTTCAGATTTTAAACATAAGAACTTTATTATTCCACCTTTAATGCGTGTCTCCCCCAACTCATCTCATTTCCCTACTCCCTCTTTTGTCTTCTTCTCTCTCCCCCCCCCCCCCCCCCCCCCCCTTCCACACCCAGATGCTGCAGAGGAGTCTAAAGCAGAGGAGGCCGCTCCGGAGGGCACCGGGTCCAAGGATGACTAAGAGGCAAAGTCTCACCTGAAGAAATGCAGAATTCAGAATATGAAGAATAACACAAAAATCTAAAAAAGGTTGCTCTTTGCCTTCCCAGTGTGAAGGCAGTCCGTTTCTATTTGTTTGTCATTTTTTGTGTGGCAATGATTTTACTCATGTCGGGGGAGTTTCCAGCGTTACGTTTTTTGGCTCAAGCTAATATGAGGAAGTGGGGATGATGATGATGATGATGATGATGAGAGTGATGAGAATGATGATGATGATGACGGTTGTTATTGATTCTGAAAAAAATATTCTTATCTTGATGACGAAGACGTCGACGGGTTGTTGTTGATAATGGAGAAGAAAAAAAGATTGTTACCTTGATGATTAAGAGAATGAGCAGGAGGATGTGATTTGATCTCCACTCTCTATTAAAATAAGTGAAATCAGTCGTGGAATGAAGGCTCCCAACTGGATATATTGACACGTTTAAAAATGCATTGTGAATGCAGCACACTTTATTTGCATTTCAATGCACTTTATCCAAAACACATTTTGCAAATAAAATCTGTATAACTTCTGAGTAAATGCACGCACAAAAAAACACCAAAAAAACAACAACAACCCGGTTTAAAAAAATGCAACTCTACGTTTTTCGACACCGCAAAGAAAGGCGACGCACTGACACGTCGGATGGAGAATAGAATGTATCATTAAATGTGTGACACTTCCAGTTGGGCAGCTTTATCCTGAATCCATAACCCACACACACACAGGACAAGACTATTAGTCCTTCTCTATTCTGCTTGAGTCTTTCAAGCTTGGTTTACACCCCTTTTACAAACTCACATTTACAGTAAAGGACCTGCTGCCATTTAAATGACATAAGCATATAATAAATCTAAAAGTCAGCTCTGGTATTGGTGTAACTGGCTCTTACATGACTATTTGTGTTCTGACAACCAACACGTGAGAACAGTAGCATGAACCATCGAACCAGATGCATGATGGGAACTCTCCCTCTGAGAGGAACTTTTTTCGCAGTCACAAAAAATTTAAGAGGTGTGGTGGCTTCTTTTTGATGTCTTTGGTGTTGTTATGACAGTTTATATGAATTGGAAGAAGAAAAAAAAAATTCAGAATGAAATTAAAAAAATGCACTGATGTTACGCAAAAAAAATTAAATAAAAAGATGAAAAAAAGTAAAAAGAAAGATCAAACAAAAAAATACTTTTTTTCTCCCATGTTCCAGTGAGTGCAATGTCCAGTTTCAACCGTATCAAAGGAGTTCAAACTTGTGAGAAAAAAATATGAACAAATTCAAATGGTTTCAATGTCTGTTTTCAAAATAAAGCAAATGTGCCAATTATCACCATAAACTGTGGAGTTTGTTGAAAGCAGAGTTTACAGTTCGCAGAATCAAAATGTAAAAGTATTTGTACAACTTAAGATGTCGATGTCATGCACCACACATCCTTTAAAAGGGCTTAAGTACTTAGGGACACAAGCTTATCATTTGAAAAACATAAGTAAACTCTATTTTAGACACACTTGATGACACCAGGCGACACCTGATGGGGCATTATTTAGGGTTCTCAAGGCATAATGTCGCATCCGGGTTTCTGGAGTACTCCAAATACACGATTATGACTCGTGCATATTTTGATACACCCAAATCCTCTATTTTGATTTTATGAATGTTATCATTTAGAGAGACATCCTGAGAAACTTGAACCTTCTTAACTCAGAGAATCATACACCATAACAGCTCAAACCCACAAGACCGCCAGGGATTTAACCAGTACAAAGCAAAAGTGGGGAATGAGACAAACAGGATTTAAATACACAGGTGGAAAAAAAATCAAGGACCGGGCAGCCAATCACAGGGACAGGAAGTGCAGGGAAACAAGAGGACATGAGGGACTTCAAATTAAGACAGGACACAATACACAAACACTCCAGATCAAGGAGTTGAAATGGGACCCGGGCGACTTCTGCATATCTCTAAGTAAACAACATTAAATAAATAGCACCAAATACAATCCTCAGTCTCACAAAAAAGTTGTGGACTCTCCCTTTTTTGACATTCATGGTCACAACCTCTTCTTAAAACCCTTGGTTTCATAAGTTAGCGGTCCCAAACTCTGCAGGCGGGATCCGATCAAACCAGGCGGCGGGTTACAGGCGAGGGCCCATGCTGAAAAGGTTCGGCTCACTTTATTTGTTATGTCATATACTGGGACTTTTTTTTTTGGCATACTACTATTTTTTATGACACTTTTATTGGATCCTTTACTATGAATTTTGAGATTTGTTAAAGAAATTATTCATGACACTGGACTATAACGTTTTTCACTTTTCGTGACTTTCTTCTGACTTTTTCATAACTTTTTTTAGAGTAAAACATTTCCCCGACACATTCTACTGTAATCTTCCTCGACATACCATATGATGACTTCTTTTCGACATTGTATATTGACTGTTTTGACTGTTTCATTTTTAACGATAAATTAAAAAAAAGTAACATCTTCTTTCATCCACCAAAAAACAACAACATTTAACCTAATTTCCTTTCCTTTCCATCCCTTTGCTTACCTTTGACAACTTCCCTTCATATCCAAAGTCGGAGGCTGTCGGAGTGATGACGTAGGTGATTGTGTCGTCACGCTGCCGGATCCGACAACACGGCGGGCGCATAAGCTGGTTCGTTGCGACATCTTGTGGTAAAATAAGGTACTGCAGCAGTTCCCACGATAGCACGGTGCACATTTTTATTATCCCTGTGACGTATGGTTGTATTTCTCACACTTTCCAAAAGGACAAAAGGTCTTCCAAGTCGAATACAACAATACATATATTCTTTTATTTGCGTGTTACATGGTGATAAACACCAAGCCATCTCCAGAAAAAGGTTGCTCCTCAAGTCACATTCAAATACAGAACACTGAATTCAACTTGAACCTTCTTAACTCAGAGAATCATACACCATAACAGCTCAAACCCACAAGACCGCCAGGGATTTAACCAGTACAAAGCAAAAGTGGGGAATGAGACAAACAGGATTTAAATACACAGGTGGAAAAAAATCAAGGACCGGGCAGCCAATCACAGGGACAGGAAGTGCAGGGAAACAAGAGGACATGAGGGACTTCAAATTAAGACAGGACACAATACACAAACACTCCAGATCAAGGAGTTGAAATGGGACCCGGGCGACTTCTGCATATCTCTAAGTAAACAACATTAAATAAATAGCACCAAATACAATCCTCAGTCTCACAAAAAAGTTGTGGACTCTCCCTTTTTTGACATTCATGGTCACAACCTCTTCTTAAAACCCTTGGTTTCATAAGTTAGCGGTCCCAAACTCTGCAGGCGGGATCCGATCAAACCAGGCGGCGGGTTACAGGCGAGGGCCCATGCTGAAAAGGTTCGGCTCACTTTATTTGTTATGTCATATACTGGGACTTTTTTTTTTGGCACACTACTATTTTTTATGACACTTTTATTGGATCCTTTACTATGAATTTTGAGATTTGTTAAAGAAATTATTCATGACACTGGACTATAACGTTTTTCACTTTTCGTGACTTTCTTCTGACTTTTTCATAACTTTTTTTAGAGTAAAACATTTCCCCGACACATTCTACTGTAATCTTCCTCGACATACCATATGATGACTTCTTTTCGACATTGTATATTGACTGTTTTGACTGTTTCATTTTTAACGATATATTTAAAAAAAGTAACATCTTCTTTCATCCACCAAAAAACAACAACATTTAACCTAATTTCCTTTCCTTTCCATCCCTTTGCTTACCTTTGACAACTTCCCTTCTTATCCAAAGTCGGAGGCTGTCGGAGTGATGACGTAGGTGATTGTGTCGTCACGCTGCCGGATCCGACAACACGGCGGGCGCATAAGCTGGTTCGTTGCGACATCTTGTGGTAAAATAAGGTACTGCAGCAGTTCCCACGATAGCACGGTGCACATTTTTATTATCCCTGTGACGTATGGTTGTATTTCTCACACTTTCCAAAAGGACAAAAGGTCTTCCAAGTCGAATACAACAACACATATATTCTTTTATTTGCGTGTTACATGGTGATAAACACCAAGCCATCTCCAGAAAAAGGTTGCTCCTCAAGTCACATTCAAATACAGAACACTGAATTCAAACCACTTTATTTTGTGTTATGAACATTTTCTCATATTCCTTTATTACATATCTTCTTCTTTTTTTTAAGAAACGGACTGCAATTACCATATGCCATAAGAAAGTAAAGTAAAACAAAAATGGGACAATAATCCACGATCTTGCGTCCCTGTGGCAAAGGGATGGCGGGATGGGGTACAAATGTGATCGTTACATTAACCGTTGAAATCTTTAAATTTTGAGTTGTATAAACATGATCTTATGGATTTGCTGACTTTACAACATTCTAGTGTAGAAACATCACACTGCATATATAAACAGAGGAGGGAAAGGAAAATAAAAACATAATCTAAACCAGTGGTCCCCAAACTAAGGCCCGCCTCCACATTTGGCCCGGCCCCCTGAACAATACCAGAGACGCATTATGAGTTTTTTTTTCCAGTCTGGCCACGCAAATCCTAGACTAGCCCCTGTCAAATAGAATGTGTGAAGATCCCGGAAAGGGTTATTAATATTTGGTTATGTGTGGCTTTCTGGGAAACAATAAATGTTTACATTTAGGCACCCCTGCGATCGTCACACTTTTTCTGTTACAAAGTGACCCCGCCCCCATCAGAGAAGGGAAACGTTTTGTGGCCCTCACAGGAAAAAGTTTGGGGACCCCTGATCTAAACTCAGAAGGTTACTATTATAACCATAGCTCAACGGAAAGTAAAAAGTTAGCTATTTGTCCAACTCTTTCACGTATCTCATGCCTCAGGTAGGTTATTAATAACAATCAGAATCAGAACCATGAGTGAACACGCACACACATAAGCCAGTGTTTGTACAGTGAAGTGATGGTTATGTTTTTGAGGCAATGCTGAATAGTAAATTAGCTGTTTCTACGGTCCTCGGTAGATAGCCGGTTCTCTCTAGAGTGGGGTTGGTGCTGGCGGTTGGTCTCTCTATGAGCAATAAAAGGACAATATTCCTTATTTATTAGTCCTTTATGGATAAGACAGAGCTCCATGGCTTTTACACAACTGTACATTGTATCATTCAATGCTCATTGGCTGCTTTTAACCCGCATGGACACACTTGGACGTCTACTTTGAGGGTGAAAAATCTCCTGAATGGTAGAAGTTCAAACACTGAGTGTCAATATTCTCATTCCTTTAAAATATACGATTCCTCTTCTCGTCACGCGGTGTCCGAGCAGGTTAAAATAAATGCTTGGCACACTTTGGAGATATTCGACCCTGCTCTGGTATTCTGGCAAGGGTTTTCCCACCGGCCCCCCAAAAAGAATTGTCTGAGAGCTTGCCAGCTTTGCACTGCCCTGAGGTTTTTATATTTTTTATTATTTATGCGACAAATACAGTAGTGAGAGAGAGAGAGACAGACTTACTGAAATAGACCTGCAGCACAGACCACACTCATGCAAACCGATCATTTTTTTCTCAACGCATCACTCATGTCTTACTAAGCAGATCACTCTAAACTCCTCATTACGATCTAGCCGGATAGCTAAAAAGCGAGGGGGGGGGGGGGGGAAGAAAGAAAGAGAGTCTGCGGGAAAAATAATGTCGTAAGTAGAAAAAACATCAGGAGTCTAGTAAAACCACAGCGTCAAAGTGGACACAGCAGAGCGGTTCAGTCGTAGAAAACCAATAAAAAAAGCGGGGGTGACACGGTGACTTATCCCGACTGAGAAATCAGATTGTGAGATATTGTGTGATACAGATGTATCAGAGACTTGGTTTTGAACCGGTGGGATGATTCTGCCGTCTCCGGGTTTCCGTGCACTGCTCCGCTTCTACCGTCGTCCCCCCACGTCGAACACAACGACCGGATCAGTGTTACCGACACTACACAAGTTCACACGGCTAACGGAACTTTCAGAAGCATTTACAGATGATGAAAAAACACCTGGGAGAATTTCTTTAATGTATGACAAGGATGACATTGATTTACACGTGTGTGTGTGTTTTACAGAACCGGCCCGTTAGAGCGCCGGGGTACCGCGGTATCGGTCGCCTTACAACAGGTCAAGACGACAATGGCAAAAAGGCGGCTAACAGTAGCACCAGTTTTTCAGAAATGACCTTTCGGGGCTCTTTCTCCCGATTTTTTGAAAAGTTTCTTCTTCTTTTTACAAAATAAGTGACACACGTAGTATTAATTTGACCTTTTTTTGTCCGTGAAGGAATATCCATCCCGTGATTGGTGAGAAAATGAGCTGTTACGCAATGGTGTTATTTCGTTAAAGATGGCCGCCGAGCGGACTGAGCGTTCAATCTTCATTTGCTTGCTGCTCTCAGATTGAATTCCTGCTATCTCAGCATAATATTCCATTCTCTAAAACATCATATACGCCAGCGAGCACTTGTATTATCTCAATGATAGGTATAATAATAACTGCACAAAACTATCTTGTTTTTATGCTTAAAAAAAGAGAGAAATAAATGCTCTAATGGGCTTCGGTTCACGTTGGTAGAGCAGGGTCGCCAGTTCAAGAGATCTACGAGTTAATTACCCTCAACAATTTGCTACCCTATTCAGAAACATGGACACGTAAAATTTGACTTTTTTTCATATAGTATAAGGACATTGGATTGAAGTATATATATATATATACACACAACTAAAATGGTAATGAGGTAAAGACGAAGAAA